>NW_010359918.1:466123-473609 GCF_000414095.1 Morus notabilis
TCAAACCCCCCCCCCCCCCCCCCCCTTTTTTTTTTAACTAACTAAATTGCTCATTGGTCCCTTATTATCAATTTCAAAGAAATTCCAAAACTTTCAAATATTAAACATGAAATCATAAAATAAAAGCCTTTGTTTATTTTTCATATTGATGGAACCACAAAATTTTGAACTAGTCGTGGTCAACCTAATTCTCAAAATAAAAAGGCCTTTTACTGCAAAAATAGTTCACTTTTTTTATTTATTTATTTATAAAAAGAATAAGAATAAAATGGTTCACTTACCCAAAAGAAAAGAGAGAGAGAGAGAGAGAGAGAGAGAGAATGAGGAATGAGGAAAGAATAGTGGAATTCATGAGAACAAACGGCAAACTGGTTAATTTGCATATATCAACAAGATTTTTCCACAATCACACAAAAATATTCATGACCCCAAAAAATAATGTTGATAAATGCAAGTAGAACGATTCATTATCATAATCATAATCATAATCAACCCCCACAAAATTAGAAACAAAATATATAAGACATAAAAAAAATAAAATAAAATAAAAAGACGTTGTAGTTTTTACAATTTGTAGATAATAAGAAAGCAAGGCAACACGGCACGTGGATCAAACACCAGCAACTCGCCGTTGTCCCCACTCACCGAGTCGAGCCCAACTCGTCCATTCAAAAGCGAGTCGAGACCGAGTTGCTCCGAGACCCGACCCGCAATCACCCGACAGACAAGCATGGCCCGCATGCCCCTCCCCCCACCGGCGCTCTCGTGGGCTCCGCCGCTTCCAGAGTACGTGCATATCACCGCTGAGCCCTTCCCTCCCGGAAACGTCCACGCGCCACCGCAGGCGTCGTACGCGCCTCCTCCAGACGTGGGCCCCAGGCAGTGGAACCCCATGACCTCATTCCCATCCGCCGCGCACCGCGCGTTCTCCTCCTCGTCCTTTCTAGGACCCCCAGACCGGGCCCGAGACTTCACGAGCTCTTTATACTCCTCGAACCGGGCCACCGCCTTCGGCCCGTTTTGCACCTTGAATATCATCTCGACCCGACCCGAAAATGCCTTGGGGCTCCAGCTCGTGTGGAAGATAATGTCCACCACGTTCCGTGACGGGTGGCCCTCCGGCAGCTCGGTCAGCGCCGGCAGGAACTGGTCGTGGGTCCGCGATCGGGTTCTGGCCGGGCGGGTCATGCCGGTGGGGCTTACAGTGGAGGATTCGGGTTTTCTATCGGGTCGTTCAGATATCGAAGGCCGTTTTTGGGTGGAGTCGGTGGGCTTGGGCTTCTTCTTGAGCTTGTGGTGGTGGTGTTTGGCGGCGGCGGTATCGATGACGTCCTTGATGTTCTGAACGCTGTGTCTGCAATTGGCGCTGGGTATTAGGGTTGGTCTGGGCTTGGGGTTGTAAACGACGTCGTCGAATGCTCTGGATTTGCATTGCAGAGACTTAACCCACCTACTCGCCATTAACTTCTCTCTCTAACAATGTTTCTCTCTCGGTTTATATCACCCTGCTTGTTTCTCTCTCCTATGAATGCAAGCTCTTCTCATCTCTCTCTAATCTCTATAATGGGACGCGACAGAAGAGAGAAAAAAAAAAAAAAAGGAAAGAAGAATGGAATGGAAGCGACATGGCGGGTTATTAAATTGGGTCATTTATTTATTTATTAGGTCAGTAGAAGTATTATGGTTCGATAATGAAATGACGGTGTTGCCCTTCTGAAGATTTTGGACTTACCCACGTGGAACTCTGTCTCTTTCTTTCATGGGACTACAAAGAGAGAGAGAGAGGGAGAGAAAATTTTTGTCTTTGTTTCCTGTTCCTGAGAAAAAGTTAGAAACAAAACAACAAGATTGCATTAAACCTCAAGGAAACAAAAATTCAACGATTGCTTGCTTATAATATAACCTATATTATTGTTATAGTAACCAGACCGGACTGACCCATCTATCAATCTCTTGGTGCATGGCTTAGATTTTGGTCAATCATAACTGTTCCAGTTTAATTGTCATGAGATATTGTGAGGTTTTTAAAACCGTAATTAAGGGCTTTAATTTTTCTGTTATGAAACATTTGATAGTGAGATTATTAAAGGTCAAGAATCTTTTAATTGAAACTAAATACGTTAAGAAAGGTATTTTACAGGTCATATCTCTCCAAGATTTCATTATATTTGGGTAACCAAAGTAAAGAAAAGCAAAAATGTTTTGAGATTGATTTTTTTTTTGAGATTCTCTTGTACGTTTGGCGGACTAATAAGTCAAGTTTTTTTAACTGTTAAATTTACGTATTTTTTAACTTTTACGTGATTTTAAGCAGATTTAACGGACAAAAAACTTGGCTTACGGTATGTTGACGTACAGGAGAAGATCTTTTTTGTTTTTATTTTTTCTTTTTAGTTTGCGAGATTCTCTAATACGTCTGGCGTATTTATAATTCGGGTTTTTCTAACTGTTGAATCTGTGTATTTTTTTTTACTTTTATGCGATTTTATGCAGAACCGACAGATAAAAAACCTGACTTATTGATATGTTGACGCATCAATGTCACTTTTGGTTTTCCACTTGCATTGTATGTATATTGCATGTATAATATATTTATATGTCCTTACTTTATGATATTGCAAGTTCAGTATACTTCAAAGCTTGACTGTAATCATATATAGGAAGAAACTTGAGAGGTATTGCCACCCATTTTTTGCTGCATGTCCTTTTAATGGGGTACAGTGTTGGGCATAGGTAATTATCTCGGGAAGCCATAATTATTATCATTCTAATTAAGAAGTGGATTTTCTCTATTAATGGGACATTACAATATTTGACTTGTGTGTGATCACTTCTTCTTTTTCACATGAAATTGTGCCTAATAAACCATATTATCACTATCATCTTTCTGTTTGTTTGGGTCCTTTAAAAAAAAAAAAAAAAAAAAAAGCCCTCATTTTCTCTTCCTTTTCTTCTAAACTTTCCCTTGCATACATATATTACTAGTTTTGAAAGATTTTTAAGCTTGAAAATGAATTCTTTTGACGTTCCCAAGTGACCAGCAAACCATATGCATTCATTTTCTGATTGACACATTCAGTTGGTAAGAGAGAACCTAATCTAGTCAGGTCATTTTCCAATAAAGACTTTGCTCTGCCATCTAACTATGACTAATTTATTATGACTTTGTTGCTTCTTCTAATCAAAGAAACGATTACTCTATACAGTGTTCTTGGTGAGGTTGAAGTTTCAATGAAACAGAAAAAGCACCTGATCCTTCTTTTTTTTTTTTTTTTTTTTTTTGTGCATCTGAAAAATAAAATAAAATAAAGTAAAACCTAATTACCTGCAAGGGTAGTAGCTTTCTAGTAATTACTTATCTACTCATTCATCATTATTTTGTTTAGTGGGGAACTTTTATCTGGGATATCAAGTGATCCACTTTCACAGACCAGCACTTTAGCTAGCTAGGGCACTCTTGTCATTTCCTAAAACAGATTCTCCATTCTAATAAATTCATTAAAAAAATCCTAATTGGAAAAAAAAAAGGTTAGAGAGTGAAATGTGCATAATTATTAGGCAGAATCTTTCATAGGAGTTTGAAGTGGGATAAGTAGTGAGAATAGAATAGAATAGAGAATAGAAGAATAGAAAGAGGATGGAAACTGCAGGCAGGTAATACATCTAAAAAAGGCACTGAAATTTAAACTGGTAAAACGACACGTTCATTACCACCTTTATCTTTATTTTAAACTCTTGAGTAAGTGCTAACCCATTTGGCATTTTAGGCATCATAAATAGGCATTAACATAGGGCACTAAAGAAATAGCACTAAGTCGGCATTCACAAGGTTAATATTAATTTGGCGCTTATTGGGATAATGGCTTGTGGTTACTTAACAAGGAGACAACTGCTTTGAGATAATAAAAGCTTAATCTACAAAACGTAATAATATAATCTTTGTACCAAACTCCAAATGGTCCAAAAAATGGTACATGAGAATTCGTGAAATGATATGGACAAATCTAGTACTCTAGTCAAGTAGCTAGTAATTAATAAACAAAAATTCAAACTCATGAAGTTAAAAATATATACATGGTTTCTATATATGCTTTTTTTTTATTATGCTTAAGGTGGTGATTATGAGATTCTGTATGGTGTATGAATTAAAAGAAGTGCATAGTTTTAGGAAGTGACAAAAAGCAAAGAGAGTGGTGGTGGGGAATATGGGAAGTTGGGGCTGCCTTCGTGTCTTGTGGCTTGTGGGTGTGGTGGGAGGTCTTTCTCAGCCTTTGCTTCTCACGCCTGCACACATGATTTTATCTCAGTCATCCCGGGAACTGCGTTCTATTTCCATGCGTGCCTATATATATATATATCTATCTTTATCTATATGTGTATATTACTTGGTTTTACGCCTTTCAAATTTTTTTCCACCTTTTTACCCCATTTCACTTTCCTTTTTTGGTTTGCTCATGTGATCTCCTTTTTTCTTGCATTTCAAATATTTAAACTTTAAATAATTATACCGTTGTTGTTACTATATAGTGTATACACCTCTTATTTTACTTTTCACATACTTTCTTAAATAAATGTTTTATTGTTAAATTATCTATTAATAAAATTACTTTTAAAACAACAGTATTTAAAAAAAAAAATACTCATTCACACCCAACCTTCTGGTCTTAGACTTCAAACCTCGAGAACTGTTTACTCATACCATTAATCACATATATCAACTGTTTATTGCTAATTTCTCATTCCATTATAAGGTCTTCAAATCTTCCACTATAATCGTTGATAATATTCTCCGTGAATATCAGGAGAATTAGATGAGAAAAATACTGAAAAAGTATGAGAAAAATGCGTGTAGAAGGATGAGAGCATGTATGAGAATGTGTCACGCCCCCCAAACAGGGTGGGTGACGTGGAGCTCGATTTGGGATTAATAAAGCAGGTTCCCAACCGGGCCCCACACTTAACTGCATTAAAATATGAATAAATTACATTACAGAATCCTGGAGCCTCTGACACACAGGGCTCCACCCCACATGACATACAGTATCGTACATACATACTCATGTAAATAATCATTACAACAGACATCAACCACAGTCTAGTAAATTCAAATATTATATAAGTTTACAGAATTTCTCAAATTCCTTACATTTGTCCAAGAGGATGTCCACGATCCTCACTTGATTCCAACAGCAGCACAACTCAGCTGCTCCGTAACAAATATCCAGCTACTGTGCACCGCTCCTAGAATCTCCTGGGAAGGGTTTAGTACATTTAAAACATAAAACGTGAGCGAAAGGCCCAGTAAGATATAATTTGAGATAACTTTATAAATAAATGAGCGGGTAAATAAATAAATGAATAAGTAAATAAAATAAGACATTTAGTCCCGACAGAACAGCCGGAACCTCACATCCTTTTTCTCAAAGGAAATATAACCGTAAATAACCGTTTTACAGGCTTCAGCAAGTAATTAGCACAAATTACTTACTTAACCAAGTGCCTTGCCTACCCGGACCGAGTTTCGGGTTCTGCCCCCGAGGATGCACTCTCCGCATCCTATCTAGGCTTACAGCAATAGATTCTATTACCAGTTCACAAGATCTCTTTGCTTAAGAAATCATTCATTAACATTTTAAAATCGTTAATACGACCCCACGAACTACTCAAACCGCGGGCCCCATGACTGGGCAAGCCATGAGGTTCCATGACTAAACAAGCCATGGTTTTCAAAACATTTTCCTTTCACAAACCAATCCCTTTATTTAAAACATTTTCAAGGCCGAAATCCTTTTTGAAAACAGGCTCACAAGGAAAAGGGATAGAAATCCTACCTCGCACTATCAAACCTGGGACTAGCGTTGCCTTTTCCGGCTTCCGCTTCCTCAAGCCCCTTCAGTTTGAATCCTCAGCAATCACTGATGCAAGACAACCCTTTAGGATTAATTCTCATTCCTAAAGCAATCCAAATCTCAATTTCCAACCAAGATTTCCTATTAGTGTGCCCTAATCCATTTTCATGTTTCAAATTATCATTCCAAGGGTTTTCAATCTCAAATCAAGGATTAACAATGCTAATCCATCTACCTCAAGTCCCAACATGAAGCTAATTTGGGTTCTCCCCGAAAACAGGGGTCAAAACAACAATTCCAGGCCAAACAGGGTCAAACCCCGTGTCAACCGGTCGACCGGTGACAGAGCAGTGCAACACTACCGGTCGACCGGTAGTGTGCACACCGGTCGACCGGAGAGGTCGACCGGTCAACCGCATAGGTCGACCGGTTTCCATGTGATCCGGTCGACCGCATAGGTCGACCAGTGGAATCAGCTGCGCGAGAGAAGCTCGTGAAAATCAGTTCAAAACCTGCAAATCCAGTCCCAAATCAAAATATTTCAAAGGAAAACCACTAAATCTGGGTTCTAGGTCCTAAAACAAGTCCAAAGAACCCAAGATCTCCAATTTCTACTCTAGTTTTGTTCAAAAACCATCAAAATCCGGTTTAAACCAAAAATAAGTTTTGAAATTCAAAAACTTGAGATTCAAGAGAGGTTTTTTCAGTAATCATACCTCGAATCCTTCTCTTGACGTTGAAAACTTCTTTAAATCTTTTCTTGGTTCAAGATCCGTTTGATTTGGGACACAAATGAGAGAGAGAGAGAGTGAGCGGGAGAGTGAGAGTGAAAGAGAGAGAGAGAGTGCACGGGAAAGAAAAGAGAAAGGAAAGGAAAAAGAAAAAAGAAAAAGAAAAGAAAAGGAAAAGGAAAAGAAAATGACATGTGTCAATATTTTAAAAGAACAGTCCATAAATGCGCCCCTACACACTTCTGGGTTAAAATAAATTACTGAGAATAATTTAAATACCTTGGAACTATTTAAACTCACACGTGTCAGAAACATTTATTAATTAAACTCAATTAAAAATCCATATTAGGCACACTAATAATCTCAATTACCTTAATTAATCTCAATTAATTCTTCAGGGTGTTACAGAATGCCTGAACCACGTGTATCCCTTTTCGTAGACGCCTGTGATCTGAATTTATAGCCCTTGATAGCTAAAAATGTGCTTTAAGGTAAGTTTCATGTTTGACTTTTGATTGAAGATTCTCTAAGAGACTTTCCATGTAAGGAGGATACTTAGGGTGCATTTGGTTACAGTAGGGGAATGGTAATGATAATATAATGGAAAAGAACCCCCGGGGCACCCCTGGGACACTACCGGGACACTCCCGGGACACCTCCAGAAGACCCCCGGGGCATTCTTAAGGCACCCTGGGGCACCCCCGGGACACCCTGAGGATTCATTTGTTTGATTGTAATTTTAGGAATACTATTGAGTGGAACATGAATATTTTCATGTTGACAAAATTACCCTTACGTTATATATAACACTAATATTTTATATATTAATATAATTAATATAATATATAAAATGTAATATATTATAATGAAATTATTATTATATAATATATTATTCAATTATGATAT
>NW_010359918.1:474871-485172 GCF_000414095.1 Morus notabilis
TATTATAAATTAAATTATATATATCATATCATTATATTATTATAACTACATTATATTATTATAACTATATTATATTATAGTATTTTTATATATTATATTATATTTTATTACACATTATAATATATAACAACTATATAATATGTTGTAATTATATTATAATATTGAAGGGTAATTATGGGAAAAAAATAAGAAAAGAGTTTGGAATGACTGTTCCTCCTATGTGATGAAGGAATGCACAAAAAATGGGTGATTAAGCATTCTTTTTGAATGATCATTCTTTTCTTATAAGTTCAACCAAACATCAGACTTAGATTCCATTCTATTATATTCTTTTCGTTTCCACCCAATCAAACGCACCCTTAGGGAGAAAGCAAATATAATAATTGATTTTCCCTTTTTCTATCTTGAGCAAGATCTTACAGATTGATGCTAAGAATAAATGTGGAGAAGGAGATCTCCATGCTGATTCTGAGATACTGAGCTAACAATTTTGTTCGACAGCTCATCTGGTGAGTAGCAGAACTGGTTGTTCGGGCAACGCTAAGACTTGCGAGTTGCCGACGGCTCGCGGCTCATTTCGGCTGCCAATTTAGCGATTTATCCCCATTCTTCGAGACGTGTGTTGACATGTGTATGATGAGAAATGAAGGACGAAATTTAGTCTCAACAGACGTACCCTATTATTTTTTAATATTCTATTTCGATTGATTATGATCATCGCCTTAATTCTTAATTTTTTTCCCTCAAGTGCATATAGTAAGATATACGGAGAAAATTTAGGGTTTATACATTCTTGGCTTTAATATGATCTTGGCATATGTAAGGATGTAAACGTATATGTAAGATTTTTATTACGGAAAGTTTGGCTTTTGTACATAGCTATCTTTGATAATAGTTTAGATTTAACTGTATTTATTTTCAATTTTAGGGAAATCTCTTAAATTAAGAGATTTGATAGCCTTAGATAATTTACCCAATTCTTCAATTATAGTATATATTACTTATATTCTCGTTAGTGATTTCTCTGTGTTTTTCTTTTTAACTCCGTAAATATGCATGCAATGCCAAACCATATTAAATTTTTGTGTTCTTTTCTTTCTTAGATTTTCTTCTATAATTTTTAATACATATTAATTCTATATAAATTATTGTTGTTACGTAATTGCATGTATTAAAATACATTGTACTTGTCACCAACTAGCAATAAACGCACTGCTTCTGTCAAAAGGAAAGCAAGCATAGAGCTAAAAAAATATCGTTTCCAAATTTAAATAAAAACAAAGGATCTCATAACATTAGGCCTGATTATATTATTTTTTTTTTTTTTAAAGTAATCGATATATATAATGTTGGTGCTTTTGAAAAGAGGATACGGCTCTCTCTTACCCTAATTAAGGGGAAGGATTTGATGACTATATATATATAGCTTTTGACCAGCTTTGAGTTGTAATGAAAATATGGACAAAAGCATTCAAATGCTTGCTCAAATTACTCTACTCCTTTAGTCAATGAATAAAAATAAATATGCACGACTTCTCATACACCTTGATCTCTTCTATCATTTAAAGCCGCCATTAATGCAATCTACTCTAGGTACTGCACAACTTCGCAAACTCTTTGTAAAGCATTTACATTACATTTGACTGGCCAAAAAAATAAAAAAAATAAAATAAGAAAATAAAACACAAAAATGTACATATTTTGAGCACCCCATTTACCGGTGTTTATAAATCTTGTTGTTCTAACAATAAAAATAATGCCGTCCAAGAAACCCCAAAATTAATTTTTTTATTTTTTGAAAAAGGAAATTGCATTCCAAATCATAGAATTACAAACACTAATTCAGACCAAAAGAAAAAATTTGAATAACACCATTAATTGATTTCTCGTTAAAAAAAATTGCAACCTTGTATTTAAAAGCATTGATCCCAAAATAACAATTTTTTGAAACATATATCCTTATAAATCATCTCCAAATACCCAAAGTCTTAAAAAAAGGGAAGTTAAGGAGGGTACACAAGCGCGCGCACATATATATATATATGTATATATGTGCCAAAGCGGGAGCCCTTTGTAAAAATAAGTGCTTTGATAAGAAAGTTTTATTTATATTGGAAATGTACCGTTCAAAATTGAGGGCAATTACAAGGAGACCCCAGCGAGAATGTGACATGTATATTTATATATGAAGAAGAATTAGATCGTGTGATTGGCAAAAAGTTGGTGTAAGAAATGGATGTTTACATATATATATATATATATATATATATATATATATATGACATGAATGGAATATATGTCTAGTTGGTCCTTTTTCTCGTTGGGAGCAACTTCCACTGACGTTTACCTTCAACCTACGTTTGGACATAATGTTGGATTCTTTTGATCATGAGTTAAGATTTCTGTGAAAATTGCCCGTGATCACTTTAATTTATTATGACCTTTATATATTGTGTGCTTGTGAACGTTAATTTATTGCAAATATCCTTTGTCTCTCTGGACCATCACACAGAGCCCTAGCTACCTCACTGCCTTGGCTGCTTCTCTTATTTGTGTGCCAGCTGATATTTATTTGACTCTATAATTACTATTTACTTATTCTTATGCTTTGGCTAGCTTCTAGTTGGAGTACGATAAGTGTCCATGCCAGAAATTTTCTAAAGTCGTGGCACAATATGTGAAAAATATAATAACATTTTTTTTAAACATGAACATTATGGTTTTAAATTTTTATTATACGTAATTACATATCATTAAAAGAGGGCGTAATTAATTATTATTATTATTATTATTATTATTTTTTACGTTGATTTTGAATGAGCACACAACTAAAATTTTCATGAAAATTTTACGTTTAAAATTTGAGTGCTAGCACATGCCACCATTGAGATGTATGTATATACATATAAGACAATATATAATATTTTTATATTCCTGTGGCGTGGTTAGGGAATAAAGATCCATTTTTTTATTAATTTCTTGGTGCATTATTAGATCATAAATTCTCCTATAAACTTAAATTATTAAGAAATACGTCCAAATGTTTATTATAGTTGATTAATTAACCATTTGTTTCAATATTCAGATACAAATATATATATATATATATATATTCTGTTCCTAACTGATATTCAGATACTAATTAATAATTTGAACACCAGGCAGCCGTTTCTTCTTGTCTTATTTTTTGTATCCCCTTTCGACAACATTAGAATGTCTCCATGCTATCTTGTATATTAAGTTATATTTATCATGATGTTCATATCTTAATGAAAAAGTTCACATCTTTGCACAACATTATTCATTTTAGCCATTCCCTTGTGTCTTTTACAACTTGTGTTTTATTATAATATGAACGTGGAATATTAAAATTCAAAATCAGGAATAATAAGAGCATATGGCTTTAATAACTATAAGACTTGAAAATGAAGCACATGGTCGGTTGAAGTAATTATTTGAAATATTGCAATATTATTATACCGAATATTTCTTCCAATCTCATGGTGTTTGATTGGCTTCATGTCATTCTCCAAATACCAAAACTCATGAGGTCAAAACACACAATATTCTTTCCTTTTTCTTTTTTATGCAATTGGGATTTAATTCGTACTCTCCCATACCTAAATCCCACCTTATTTTCTTTCTTTCAGCTACGTAAACAAATTGTTTTCTAATTCATAATTATTCTCCTTTTCATTTCACACATTTTGTCTCTTCTACTCTTTTTCTTCAGTTTTTTAGTCGATCATGAAGAATCCTTTTTCGAGTATGAAGACCATTTCTACCACGTAAACATTGCAAGCTTGCCTCATTGACATATTGACATATTGTAGTCTATAGATTATATATAGAACATCACAGATATACAAGTGCCTTTCATGACGGCAAACAAGTCATACTTAACAGAAAGCCCATAAGAGTTTGGATCAGCCCTAAAACAGTTGTATTGGGCCCATAAGATTATGGATCAGCTCACAGGTTATTGTGCGTATATTATGCCCAATAGTCTTTATGAAGTCAAATTTTTCGCAAAAGTAGGATATTGGAACTTAAGGGTGGCAATTCGTACACGTGTTTGTGGCAACTTATTTATTAATTCTGTTAAAAAATATCAATCTAAATACGACATATTTATTAAAAGTGTTAAAAATATAAATTCAAACACAATTTATTTATTAATCGTGTTAATCGTGTTAACTCGTATAATCTATTTAAATTAATATATTAAATAAATAACTAACATAATAATGACTTATTTAATACGGTCAAGACATGTTTAACATGTTTATTAGTTAATTTATCTATTCTTTTAAGAAAAATAAAAGAATTTTACCTACAAATATTAAAATTCACATTATTTGTATTGAATATGTCATAAATTTTCATGTTATATCACATATCATTATATTACAAATGACACATATAGTTAATTATGTAAATTCGTGTTATTTCGTGTTAGGAGTTTAACCCTAACTCAACCCATTCATTAATCGTGTTAATTCTGTTAACCCGATTATGACCCAAACTCATTTATAGTAAACTCAAACTTGCTAACTTTGTGTGAATTTCAAATCGTATCATCGTATCGCTATCTGGATTGTCAATTCTAATTAGAACTACATGTAACTTTTGTTCAAATGAAATCAGAACTAATTTCATTGAAAACCTTCAGAGAAGCTGATTTTGTTTGTTTTCCTCTTGGAGATTATTTTATTGGAAGTTCTACAGTACCGTGAGTTGTAAATCACGTATGGTACGTGACTGTCACCCCAATCAAGTGTCGACACATCAGCTAATGAGGAAGAACAAAAAAAGTGGAAACCGATTGGTGTAGGTGGAAAAAACCGGTACGATTCCCAATTATGATGCTTAATCTTGAGAAATACTCATTGAATTAAAATTTGTACCATTTACTTTTAATTCATAAATTTTTTAATTTAATAATTATACTAATAAAAAGATATTTATTAAATATAAGAATTAAAAATTTAGACTCATTCACATAAATTTTCTATTTTTTCTTAATGGGCTTAAAAAATGACTTTTTTATTATGAGCTCCACTTTGAATGTAAATAGGAGAAAGAGAAAAATAGGTCAAGATTTGAGGTGAATTAAAATTAATAGGTCAATAGTTTACATAAGTTAATAAATATGTCAAATTACTGTTTTCGTTCATAACTTGTCTAGTTATGAACCATAATTTGACAAGTTATTCACAGTTTTTGTTCATAACTTGTCTGGCTATGAATCATAACTTGACAAGTTTGTTCATAATTTATCTGATTATGAACTATAACTTGATAAGTTATGGCTTATTAATTTTTATAACTAAAAATTGGCCTATATACTTTCGTAAGCTTTTCATATTGGCCTATTTTCTACTATTTTCCAATGTAAATTAAGTTATTGGGCTTGGGCTGCATAACCATTCTAACATGAGAAATAGTAAGAAATAGGTAAATATAAAAAGCTTAAGAAAGTATATAGGCCAACTTTTAGTTATAGAAATTAATAGGCCATAACTTGTCAAGTTATAGTTCATAACCAGATAAGTTATGGACAAACTTGTCAAGTTATGGTTCATAATCAGACAAGTTATGAACAAAAATCGAGAATAACTTGTCAAGTTACGGTTCATAACCAGACAAATTATGGACGAAAACAGTAATTTAGCATATTTATTAACTTATGTAAACTATTAGTCTATTAATTTTAATTCATCTCAAGTCTTAGTTTATTTTCCTCTTTCTCCCTTCTAACATCTCCGCGCTCTTTAGTTATGCAATCATCTTCATCATATGCGATTCATTGGGCTTTTTACATGTGCACTTTCAGACGATGTCCAGAGACACAAAAAATGACTTTAAGACACTCACGATCGCATTTTTATTTTTTCGATCGTTCAACTTTTCAAGAAATGTGTTTCCAGGCAAATATGCTATTATGCTCCATTATAATTTATAGCAAAGTCACCATTTCGTCCTCTCACTCACTCACTCACTCTCTCTCTCTCTCTCAAAGAAACGATGCGATGATTTTGAGCGGAGAGAGAAAGATGGGAAACCAATGGATGAGATGACCGGAAAGTCTGCTATGGTGGCGACCGGAGGCGGCTCGTTGGTGTCTTCTTCGATCTTCTCGAATTATCCTCTTCTCTGTGCTTTCATTGCTTTCGCAATTGCTCAATTCATCAAGTTCCTCACTGCCGGGTATTTCTCCCTCGAATTCGGATCCGAAATTCATTGTTTTATGTTCTTTTCTTGAATGAATCTTGATCGAGAATCTGTGTTGATTGGAAATGAGAAAGAAATCGCCTTTGTAAAGGGTATGTTGTGATCGACATTAAACGTTCTTGTTATTAATTAGGTTTTGCTTTGGATCTAATTTCTGTGGAGATTTTGGATCAATTCAGCCATAACTTTCCTTTTAAGTCCCAAGATTTTGAGCTCAAAAAATATATATACATTTTTTTTTTGTGGGTCAGAATTCAAGGTTGTGGTACTTTAAGAGTCTTATGCTTTCTTAGATTTACAGATATAAGAAAAGACGATGGGATCTCAAGCAACTTGTTGGCTCTGACGGAAAAAAAGCCCCGCCGAGCTGCTGAAGCAAGCGTTAAGTGCAAGTGAGAGTTATGGCCACCTTTTACAAACACTTGCTGAAGGCATGAAATAGCATGGTTTTTACTTGAAATCGTCATATAGATGTTATGCTCATAGATTGTATAATTCACTTATTGCGTTGGCTCTTTCTGTTAAACAAATACGGGAAACAATCATCATGCATAAAGCCTTCGTCATTGATCACGTCTATGTTTTTAGGGATTTCTTTCTTAATCTTTCAATGCGAGGTTTTGCTTCTTTTTTTTTTTTTTTACTAGCTCCCACAAATTTTCATTGTGACATTTAAATTGATACGTATTCAGATATTGATAAATCTCTTACAGTTGATATCCTTTTATCATGTAACGAGGAGGCATTCTGATCTTGTAAAACTCGAAATTAGTAATTGCAATATTAGATTAAACTTGGTATTTTATAAATAATCTGTTTATAGTTCTTCTAGTTTCAATTATCTTCTGTGATAGACACACAGTTAATATTTGTAAATCTTGCAGTTTCGCATTGACAAACTCATGAGCCAATGCTCATGGTCTAAGTGTTACAACCTTCAATTATGGAAACTCTTTGCATTATTAATAAAGCTGATGATTTTAAAAAAGTCAAGAAATTTAAATAACAACAATTTAAAAAATCAATGCTTTAAATATTTGAAATCTAAATCTTCAACGAATTTAAAAATTAAGTACTTTCATTACTATTAATCCAAAAAAAAACTTCGCGACTCCAAAATCCAAATACAAGTACAAAATAAGTGACATAACAATCATCGATATTCATTTTATTGTTGCATTCACGATCGTCTAAGTTAAAACGACGATTACCTACAAGAACGTCAAATTTCGTAAGATGATCGTCAAATTCTGATTCTATTCCTCAACGATGAACCAAGAAGTGCCTTTTTTTTTTTTTTTTTTTTGAAAAAATCCTTCCGCTTCTCTGCAACAAAACTCCGAAAAACAAACTCAATCCTTCCATTTCCATGGCTTCCATTTTCCTTTTCTCTAGGCTAGTCCTTTGCTCTTTTCATTTAGAAGCAAAAATCTCTTTTGGAGTCTGATCTTCGTCTTCAACTGAGAAATGGACAGGCAGCAGAGGAATGGATGAGACCCAGATTTCTCCTCCTCCTTTTCATCGACCTCGGCACGGACTCACTGCTCAGCGGCGCAAGGCAGATCTGGGCGGTTGGGTTTCGTTTGCGGCGGCGTAAGGCAGATCTGGGTCGGAGAGAGAGAGGGGACCGGTTTGTTTTTTCAACTGAGAATTTGTCTGGGTTTTGCTGGGCATTAGGAGTTGGGTGGGAAAGAAACCCACGACATATTTTACGAGGTAGGAGTAGGACAGAAGAAGATGTAGAGGAGAGAGAAAGAGGTTTTAATATTAATTTGTTTATTCCACTATCTTAACCGACAGAGCAAATTGTCCTTTTTTCTTTTTACTTGTTTATTTTAGTTAAATTTGGACCAATAGATTTGATCAAACGACCACCTTTTTCACTGTACAGCAGAATCATATCCTATTTTATTTTGTGTGAAAGGCTTAACATTTTTTGTTCCTCTTTGTCCCTTTAAAGGATAGTAAATAAAGACCAACAAAATTCAGAGAACCTTTTTATGTTTGTCTGTTTGCCATTTGCGGCAGTAAATACATTTGTCCATTTATTACTCTTCAGCTGCTTATTACAGCAAAAGAAACATGTATTTGTTTATTTTTTCTATTACTAAATCCAGAAACCTAAAGCTGATTCTTTAAAAAACTGATTCCTGCAACATTTTCTTATATATTCAAGTTTGAAGCAGTTGCATTAATACTACTTAATTTATTAATAAGCTTCTTTAATTAGCATTTGAGTCTGTAGAACTTTAAAGCACTAATCTGGTTTGCGGTGTCCATCATTCTAGTTTTATATAATATTCTCCATTATGATATTTTGAGTGCGTTTGAAATAATTTTTTAGTTATTTTTAAAAATATTTTTTCACGTCTTTTGAGGTATAAAAATAAAAACGATTTACAAATCACGTTTGTTTAATAAAAATTTTAAAATAAAAAATAAAAATAAAAATAATGAGAATAATTTTTGTGAAGAAAATAGAAAACGATTGAAAGTGTTTTTCATTTTTCATTTTCATTTTCTAGTACTTATCAACAATGTTATATTAAATAAATAATTATTAATTACTAATTATATTATATATTAATTAATAATGAATAAATAGATAGTAATTACTTAATTATTAATTAAATATTAATTTATTACTATTAAGTTTCTTATTTTATTAATAAAATAATAAATAATATAGTAATTAATTATTTAATTAAAGATTAATTGCCAAAAATTAATTATATAACATATTAACAATAAAACAAGTAATAATAGGTTATTAAATAAATAATTAATAATTACATGTGATATATCAAATAATAGATTATTAAATAAACATTAGTAATTAATTAACTAATTATTTAATTCTGTAACTAAAAGTTAATAATTTAAGTAGTAAACGGAATATTAATAAATTATGTATATACTAATTATTTTTCTTAATACACTAATTAATTACTTATAATCTAATAAATATAGTATAGTACTTATAATAAATTATTAATTACTATTTTTTAATTATTTAACATATTAATTTATTCTATATATAGTTTGATTACTAATGTACTCATTAATGATAATTTATCTATTATTAATTTCTATTTACTAAATAATTATCAATTATTAATTACTTAATATATTAATTTAAGATTATTAATTACATGTGCTCAAAACAAACATAAATGTAACCAAACACGATTTCACATTTTTATCATACTCAAACCAATATCTTAAAAGACTACCAAATCGGTTTTATAATAATTTTCAAAACAATCTCATTTTTTATTTTATACCAAAAATAAAACCATTTTGAAAACATTATCAAACGAGCCCTCTATGTTTTTGTTGAGAATAGTGTCCTAGAAGCATGAGATGTAATAGGATATTTATTATTTAATGAATAAAAAGAGTTTATTCATCATTTTATGTGCATATATTTATGAATATTTTATGAATATCAAATTAAAATTCCGTGATTATTTATGTAACCTTAAACATAGTATATAAGTGTTATATACAAGAGGATAGTGTTTAAGGATAATAATCAAAAACATTGTTCATGATGAATTTAATTAAAGTTCAGAATCTTTAATTAAAACATTATTAATACATGTCATTCCCATTTAGAATGGAACGGTGTTATCTGCACTGTTAATATGGCGAGATATTGAATGAGTGTATTTCACATAATAAGATTATGTGGAACAGGGACACAGACACAATATGAATTTCTAATAATTTCCGTTAAGCATAGAAATTCTAATTGAGTCTACCGATGGTCATATATAGGATGATCTTAATCCTGAGTTCTTAACAAACTCCTATTTATAGATTTATGTCTTTTGATTTACTCGGTATGGATTCTGAGACCCTGAATCCTATTCCTTGTATGTTGGAGACACAATGAAATAGGTAGCTGTGAATGTTATTATACGAGATGGAATCCATTCCTTCTTGAGAAAGAAGTAGATAAATAATTCTCTTGAGTGTTGATTCGGTACTTGGATTAGTAAGAGCGCTCTGGTTCATGAATGTGTTTTATGAATCACTATCCATTAGAGAATCAATGGTACTCA
>NW_010359918.1:485490-498299 GCF_000414095.1 Morus notabilis
AATCTAAAATTAAATACTCAAAAAATAATTAATTGAGAATTAATTATTATTTAAATAATGTGATTATTTAAATTTAAATTTGAACACATCTAGATTTATCCATTTAAACTTATTTGATAAGTTGTTCAATTTAGAATTCAAATTAATTTAAGTTTGACTTAAATTCGAATTTGAATTAAAATTGGATTACAGGATAAATGATGATTTATCTTCCTTCCCTATCTGCTGTTGGCGCCACACACAGGGTGAAACCCTAAGGGTGTGGCCGGCCACCTTATGGATAAGGGGAAGGGATTTTTTGTTCAAAATTCAAAAATTGGAGATAGGGATTTGATTCTGTTTTGAAGTTTGGCTTCTACTCTTTAAATATGAGAATGGTAGAAAATTGTGAAAACAATTTTTGAAATATTATTCAGCCCTAATTAGATTGGTGGCCGAAATTCATAGAGAAAAAAGAGAGCAAATATTTTTCTCTAAAAATTCCACATCGTGCATGCGTTGGTGTTTGTAGAAATTCGAGTGTTTCAGAAACCTGTTTTGTCACACACGTCTACGTGGAATCAAGGAATTGACGTGGAAGACTTTGGATTTCTAAACACAAAGCTTGGAGCAATGACTGTTCGTGGACAAAGAACTCAAGTTATCATCCGAGTCGGCTTCCAGGTATTTTTTCCGGATTGAGTTCTTGAAATATATAAATTAATGCGATTAATTTATTTGTGCATAAATTAATATAATCTATAGAGTATCTCAAAAATTTTATGAAATTTTTGTTATACACGATCCGTTTTTTCCCCACGCTTCCGCAGCCGAATTCGATTCGGCAACCAACAGTTTTGACATTCGTCTATGACCAAGTCCGGGCTCTTTTTTTTTTTTTTTAGTGTGGTCTGGGAGAATTGTTGTCTACTATTGCATTTGCATGGTTTTCATCTATTCTTTTTGTGATTAAATGGTTGTTTCTCAGTGGTTTATTCTCATATTCATAACCTGCTTCTGCATCTGCATATTTCACTTAAGTTACACCACTAATTTTCTTATCACTCCTTAATCCTACATTAAAAAGGCTAAGTGCTAAATGCTAATAGCACCCGACACGAGTTGGTTGTGCTAATAATGCATAATTAGCACCGCACAATATTGATAGTGACCAAACTAATTTGATTTTTAAACATTACAATATGGGTCCATACTAAAATTTAGGTCGTTCAGTTCGTGAATTTAAGTTGATATGTGATTTTATATGAGAGTTTTTCACTGTAGTAGAAAAATTAGATGTGACTTTTTATAAGACATTTTAACTGTAGTAAAATTGAAATTAAAAACTAGAATTGGTGAAATAAACTTAAGTCTCGTTCATTTCACCGATTCGAGTTTTCAGTTTTAGGTTTCTACAGTAAAAAGCTCTCAGAATATGTCACATCTAATTTTTTCTATTACAGTGAAAAGTTCTCAGAAAATGTCACATCTCAACTCGAATCCACGGAGTGAATGAGGCGTTAATATCTAGTGAAAAATTACTCTTTAATATAATACTATTCTTGAGGTTAAACTTACTTAATAATAAATCTAATATCGACATTGGTATTTGCATTAGAAAACATGGGTAACGTCTTCAATATTAATAAAATATCAATGGATTATCCCAACTATTTCATATGAACTGGCATTTTTTTTTCTCATTTGAAATCCACTTTGCTCCAATTGGCAGTTAAAAACGAGGTCAACATATAGAGAACCCACCTCAACGGCCCAATCATCTCCCAGTCCAAACTCCCCAAATCCACCAATGGACCACTCTTCCTCACCTCCCAAACCTAAACCCATCACAACCACCAAAACCGCCGTCGCTACCACATCGCCGCCGCTCCTCCGCCGTCTTATAAGCGTCGACAGCAAGCTCTCCCTCCACCTCCACACTCTCGCGAAGCCGCTCCTCTCTCCCTCCCTCCTCCTCCTCCTGGAGCTCTCTGCCGACTTCCGCCTCTTCTTTCCCCTCTCCCTCTCCCTCCTCCTCGCCCCCGCCACCGCCGCCGACCGCCTCCGCCCCTTCCTCGTCCCCTTCCTCCTCGGCCTACTCCTCGACCTCGCACTTGTCGGCCTCCTCAAGATCCTCGTCCGCCGCTCCCGACCTCACTACAACCCCAACAACATGAGCGTCGCCGTCTCCGTCGACCACTTCTCCTTCCCGAGCGGCCACTCCTCCAGAGTCTTCTTCGTCGCCGCCTCCTTCTTCTACTCCTCCGATCTGGATTTCTTCTCCCTCGCCACGGCCGTTTGGGCGTGGGCCGCAGCCACGGCTCTGTCTAGGGTTTTGCTCGGCAGGCATTTCGTCGTCGACGTCCTCGCTGGCGCTTGTTTGGGCGTGCTTGAAGCTCTCTTCGCCTTCCGGTTTCTGAGGTTTGAGAAATTCCTTTTTTGAGAGGTAATATTTGTTTCAACAATTGAGAATTTTGATCTGCATTCTGCAATTCGGACACATAAACAAAATTGTATATTGATGACATTTTCGTCAACTTTTATGTGCAAGCAAATTTCAGGCAATTTGAGTTCTTGTTGTGCTGCTTTGTTCAAAATCACTCTTATCACTTAATGGAATGAACATTAATTTCATAAATACGTGAATTTTGCTGAAAAATTGTTCTATATTAAAAATAAGATCCATTTTTTTCAAGGATTTTTGGATAATAAGCTTTGAGGAATTGTATCAAATTGATATGAATGGTCTTATGTTAGCTTTCTTTCATTCACGTGTGGGACAATTCGTATCTGCAAGCACTAAGCATTTCAGTGCTTGTTGAGATAATCACTGTTTAGATTGAGTTTTTTTCGTTAAGATTTAAAGGAGCAAAAATGATAACTAGCGTAGAGACTTGATCTTTCGGATTTTGAGCTGCTTGGCCGTTTGGTTTATCCGTCAGATGAATGGGTCAAACTCGGAGAGTTCAAAGGCTGCTAATGTTAAGCAAGCATAGAGATTTAAGTTGAATCTTCTAAGCTACTATGGTTCAGAGTTCTATTGCACACTGAGTGTCATTGAGGTGTTTGGAGTTGATGCTGTCGAGGAAATGCTTGAAGATGTGATATCCGTCGGAGGCAGTGTGTCTGTGTCTGAGGGAGCAACCGCTGATCGGAAACCTCTTTTGTCCCAGTCGGAGCCCCTTGAGGTCGGAGCCCCTTGAGGTGTGTGATCTTGATCAGCATATGTGTAAAGAAATGGGTTCTCAAACTCAAAATGATGAAGAGCAATGTGCCTGATCCTATTGAAGAAAGTATGTCATCAACAAACAAACTGGAAGGGTGCCTGGGGATGCAGTTCTCAAAATACTTGCACAGAAAGTTCGCGCATTGGATCAAAATTTATCTGTTCTGGAGTGATACCTCAAGGAATTGACTTTCAGTCTTCAGATATGGCAATATCTTTAAAGAAATAAGAGATAAAGACGTACTTTTTATTTATTTATTTATTTATTTTTTTATAGAGAAGAGCCACGGGATCATTATATGTGAAATGATTTTGTCTTGTTGAGTTTCAGTCATCTTATCAATGTGATAAAAATTTATGACACTAACAATATATCTAGTCCACTCTTAAATATTTTTGTAGAATCTCTCTTGCTCCACACGTCCCATATCCAACGAACTTGTCAATGATTAATCGAAGATATGTAATACCATCTTTCTTTGTTGTATCGCCACTGCAAGTCCAACGCAAGTGGAGAATGAAACAAAAGTTACCCTTTAGGATAGACAATCGGAGAAATGGAAAAGGAGGGGCGGTTAGGAAAAATTATCCGTAAACAAATTTTTGTATATTCTTGGAAGAGGACGTTAGGGGTGTATGATTTATGTTAAATGTTTTAAATACCAAATTGATCTTAACACCTAAAAGTTCACAATATATTCAATTCCTATGGAGACATATATATATATATATATATAGCAGAAGGAACGTTAAAGATGATCATGGATTGAAGAATTATGGATTATGAAAGAAAACTTTACTACTTTATACAAAATCATGAAATAACTGAGATATATAATCATCAATCTTCATGAGCCCAAAGAGCCTCTTTGGATGCTATTTGTTTTAGACCTATCAATAGCATGCTTTCCATGAAGAAATTCAACAAATGAAAGCTACTAAAGAACAATAACCCCACCAGCCACTTGCGCTAAGTTCTTCAATATTCAATCCGCCAAAGATGGAAACTCATTGAAATAAAAAACAAGAATATTCTTACTATCACCCTCTTGAGCAGAAACATGATCTCCACCACCACCACCACTTCTTCGTCCTCTTCATCATCATCATCAATCATATATATGTGATGAATATCTCCTGTGGAATTTGAGGAAGAGAAGGAGTAGGAGTTAAGAACTTGTTCAGGTTCTTGATAAGGTGTTAGGTCTTCTGGCTCAAATTCATCATCTTCTTCTTCTTCGTTATCTAGCTGAAATTAATCATCATCAACTTGGTTTCTGTTCATGTGCTTTTTCTTGTGACCAGCTAGAGCTTGTATGATCACATGTTACAAAGTGGCCACATAAAAGGCATGTTTTGATCTTGATCTATTCATCAGGCTTGTTCATCATGTGTACTTGATCATGCTCAATATGATGATGATCATGGTCATGATCTGGTTCCGGCAACATATGATAGATAACCTTTTTAACATGCGGGATAAATTCCGTCAAACACATTTTATTAACTCTTGACCAGTCCATTGGTTTTTCTAGCATTCCTCCAAATTACCCATGCATTTTCCTCCTAGTTCAGACTACCAATTGGGCTTTCACAAATATAGCCAGGCTTTCACAAACAGGCATGTTTAGCTTGTATATCTTGCCATTACCCAATTCTTATTATGTTAAAAGTATAAAAACTATTAAGCTTTTTGGGATAGATCGGTAAATTAAAATGGTATCAGAGTGGGAGGTCCTGAGTTCAAACCCTCGTAATTATACTCTTTATTCCCATTTAAATTTTCATCATGTGTTGTGTCTTTAATATATTTAAATATTTACGTGTTGGACTTTTCAATTAATTTACCCACATGATTGCCCATTGTCCAGTCCACACGTGAAAGAGAGTGTTAAAGTATAAAAACTATTTTTGATCCACCTCTTAACAGCTTAAATTTTTTAGATAAATTAGTAAATTAACATATTATTATATAGTTGTCTATTCCAAAGCATTACGACTTGCCACAATTATGTTGTAAGTTTGGGAATGTGGCAATTGGCATCGTTAGGACTATTGATTGGAAAGTATGAACAAACGCAATGTGTGATTGTGATCAGGAACGAGTTTACCAATCCCCTTTACTTTGCTGAATTTGACAAGTGGGACACACATTATATCATATATCATATTATGGTACGGTATACACTATTGCATCTTTTCTTAATCTGAATCACAAGGTGGTGAAAGATTCTGGTTTTTGGACGAACGAGGTTTTGAAACCTCTTTAGTCGTTATGACATACATACATACATACACACATATATATATATATATATATATATATAGAGAGAGAGAGAGAGAGAAAGAGAGAGAGAGAGAGGGGTCTCTTCATGGCCTGTACGTTGTTTGTAGTGCTGTAGCTGAAAATTTAGGAGATGAAGTTCAGAATGCATGTGTTTTTTTTACAACTTTTTACTGTGTCTCTTTGAAAATTCATTTACTTTTGTTGTTGCAGTTGGTTCATAAATCATGCCTGGCCCCCACCACCCCTCAGTTTGTTGACCCTGGCCTCAGAATGACTATTCTTATAATTGGGGGTACAATTTTCTTATGCTTATTAAAAAATGATCTAATGGTGCATTTTATGTTCCATATAGCAACAATCTCAAGGAACACTGATTATGTAGAAATGGTTTGAATTAGTCTTTTATTAATCATTTAATCAGTTTTTACTTTTCTAAATTTTGTGAGGTCCGTAGAGACTCACTTAATCTATAACGCGTAGATACAGAGTATTAAATGTGGTGGTATGAATTTGATCAAATTATTTTCAGCCCAACCAATACTTGCGGGGCCTACCATGATCTTGTTAAAATTATTTTAGTTGCAGCAATTTATGCTTGTGGTTGTACCGTTGTAGTTGTAGCACTTAATTGCTGCATCATTAATGTTTGCTTCTCTACATTTTATGCTCTTTCTTTCTTTGTTTTTATTTTTAGTTTTATTTTAAGCCTAGTGTTAAAAGCCAAAAAACACAAACATTCATAATATTTTTAAATGAATAGATGATTTGTTGTAGAGTATCATATTAAAGAAGATAGTACGTATAATTTTAGACCATCATATTATATTAAAAGAAAAATATCAGAATCTAATAAAAATTTGATGAAAATTTAATATCATAATGAGTTTTCTTTTAATCCTATCAAAAAATTATCCTAATTGTATTAAAAAAATATCGATGAATTTTTTAAGAAATTTCATCATTTTTTATAACACTCTTCAATTTTTTATATAATTATATTGGTATTGTCATTTTCTAAATGTACCGAATATGATCTCCGCATCCTTGTTCATGGCTTCTAAGTAGTGCTGAAACTTTGGACGGGTCACCCGTGACCACTGAAAATTTTGAATTTTTACCTGATGATCGAGCCCGCCTGAGCCTGAATTTTCAAGCTGTCCGACCCGACCCAAGAAAGACCATGGACGGACTTCGGGTAAGTTTTGGCTGCCCAAGCCCAGTCAGGCAGCCCGAATCCACCCAAGGTGTCTAAATTTTTTTAATATTTTTTATATATTTATATACTATTATATATTATATATAATTTTGTTTATTAATTATATATGGTATGTATATAAATGAATTTTAAGTTATTTATTGTAAAAATTATAAGGGAGATTGCAATTTGAAATTTGAAATGAACACGAACTATATAAAAAAATTATTTATTTATTAATTTTTAAATTTATAATTCAGGATTGTCTCGTTAAAAATCTTATCAAGAAAAACCCAATTGGGATAAAAACTTAGTAAGAAAAAAAGAGTGCAATCATTCTATGACGAATTACAAATTTGATGAACTTATAAAGTCTATACAAGATTACAATAACACTGTACAAAGTAAATAAATATTTACAAATTACAATAATATAATTTAACTTGAAGTTGAAGGATCGTCTTCAAAGTTAAAAGTTAATCTATTAAATTCATCAATCCATTCTTGGCTTGTCGGCGAAATTGTATCGTGTAAGTGTTGGTCGGAACGATCCCAATCCTTAATGCACAGCAAAGCTTCAACAGTGTCCTGTTGCAATGCGTTTCTACGTTCCTCAATTATTCGCCCGGTCGTACTGAAGGCTTGTTCGGATGAAACAGTGCAGACTGGGATAAAAAAATATCCATTGCCAGTTGAGTTATGATCGTGCCCTCCACCATTGAGCCAAATCAAACATTTCACTATTGTCGACTACTAAGCCCTCACTCAGGTACGCCATTAACTTATTGAAGCCGCCGCTGTTGCTGTCACCTCTTGATGAAGATCCACTCTCAGATTCTTCTTGACCTTGAGTCGTCGTTGTCGTCGTCTTCTTCTTCTTCTTCAACCCAAAAACATTCAAGAATGAATGCGGATTGTCATCTCATTGTTGCGGTTGTTTTACACGATGTGGGTTTCTAAACCTACTTTCATAAGAGCTATAGAGAGATAATATTTTTTCCTTTATAATAGGAAATTGGTCAGAATAGTCGATATCTAAAAAGTCATCTAAGTTTTCTAATCCACTTTCTAAACCTTCTAATTTTAATCTAGGATAAAAAATAACACTGAAACCATACAACATTGGTAATTTAGTCCAATATTTTTTAAACTTATTTTCCATAGAAACGATAGGAACTCCTAAAACCTCGTGTGTCCTAAATTCACTAAATAAAATAGTCATTCTTAAAACTTCTCCTAACGCTAATGGTGACGTTGGGTAATATGTTCAACTAAGCTTTAAAGTAACTTCGTGAAATCTACCTAAGAACTTATACAAGAGTTTGGCAATTTACCAATCAGTTTCGTCAACAAATCCTGGTCCTAATTTGCACTAACATAGTTTGTTATAGCATCTTTATAGGGGATGCATTGTTCAAGCATTATATAAGTGGAGTTCCATCTTACAGGCATATCTCAGGCTAATGCTCTAGAATTTTGATTACATGCTTGTAGAAACCTAAACCAATCTTGTATTCTTTGATTACTACCTTGAATCCATGCAATATTATCTCTAATTCTTTTAATATGACCTGCCATTGATTTTAAACCGAATTTTACTATTAAATTAATTACATGGCATGCACAACGTTGGTGAAATATATCATTATTACCGAATAAACTTAAATCATTTTCAAAAAGTTCTATTGCTTTAGTATTTACAGTAGCATTATCTAATGTTATAGCCATTACTCTATCCCTTAAACTATATTCATCAATGATAGATAAAATTGTATTAGATATTAAATCAACGGTATGTAATCCTATAACACATTTAAAACTTAAGATTCTCTTATCTAAATCAAAACCTTTAAAATAATATCCAGTTACAGCTAAATAATCTTTGTTGGCAACGGCGGACCAAATATCCACCGTTAACATAACGCAACCACTAGTAGAGTGTAAAAGGTTGATTAATGATTCCCTTTCTTGTTTATATAATTTTAATGCATCTTTCCTAAGAGTAGTTCTTGAAAAAAAATTGTGCATTAGGATTATGTACAATTTTAATATAACGCTGCCAATTTCTTTGTTCAGTAAAACTAAGTGGCTAATCTAATGTGGCTACTAATCGTGTCATTTCCATACGATCGACTTGCGGATCGTATTTCCAAGTGGTTAGACCGCCGGTTTGGCAGTCAAATAATAATTGTGTTTGGCGGAGATCAGATTCGCCTCCTTGCTTTTGAAGACACTTTTCGGAGTGTTTTCTCAAGTGTGTTGTGCCGTGAATAGTGTTACCTTGTAATTTATCACCACAATATTTGCATTGAGCTATGTATTTAATGTTACTGTTATTGTCGACCTCCTCGAATGTGTTAAAGTGCTCTTAAACTGTTGAGGTGTGCTTGCATTTCTTCTTGGAACTTGCAACACTTGCGTTTGCCTCTTCTCCATGCCTACGAGGTCCACGACCTCTAGTACGTCCACCACGGCTCGGATTTGCAGTTTCCTCAACAGCTATTTCTGGTGTTTGCGATTCCTGCATTTGAAAAACTTTAGTAGGAAATTGCCCTTCTTCAATGTTGAATTGGGCATCAACGGGAATATCACCACCATAACCGGAAGAATCCATTATGAAAAATAAGAGAGATTGAGACCGCTTTGAGAGAGATTAAGAGAGATCGAGAGAGATTTGGGTGAGATTAAGAGAGATTTGAGAAATATTAAGAGAGATTAAGAGAGATTTGAGAGAGATTGTAGAAATTAAGAGAGGATGAGAGTTTTTGGGTGAGAAAAATGGGGGGAGGGGGGTATTTATAGGGAATTGTTTGGCTTGAAAAAAAAAATTTTCTCCTAAAAAATTCGGCTCCAACGGTAACTAAATTTCAGCGGGTCGGGTTGGGTTTAGGCAGCTCGGGTAACGGTAAAAAATAGAACTGTTAGAGTCGAAAAAAACGGGCGGCAGGTCGGGTCGGGTAAATGTAGCCGTTGCATTCAAAAAGTCGGGCTAACGGTCAAAAAATTCTTTGGATCGGGTTCAGGTTCGGGTCGGGCATAAAATTCAAAAACTAGTCATTGTTTGGGTATTCGGGCTTTAGGTCAGGCTTCGAGTACGGTGGAAAATTCAAAAAAAAAAAAAAAATGGCGGCCGGCGGTCACGGTCTCCCCACCGGTGGCGGGCTACAGGAAATGCTTTTTCCTTGGGCTATCCGAGCCCGAACCTAAGATATTTAGGTAGACGGATGGCGATAGATGCCAACCCGTCGAGTTCAAAAATTTTCTTCAGATAGACTCACCGCCTCAAGTTCCACCGCTACTTCTTAGGCATTCTTTTGGTCAACTTTTGAAATCATCAATTAATGTCTCTGTGGTGCAATTCTATCTCGTAGCCTGGTCGACCCCAGAAATTGAGATTTCTTTTACCTAATTAATTAGGCCCAAATGGCTGAGATGGGTGGCTAGTGACATACACACATACGCGCCTACATTGTCGTTTCTGTTAGACAACTCGACATACGTTTCCGTATTACTTTAATTAGTGTTTTACAATTCTGCCCCGAACCGAATAAAATACAAGCTCCCGACTTGCCAACCTCCCTACAAAGGTCACCAGCTGTCACACTGTTAGAAAACCAAAATTCCACATACAACCAACACGTGTTGCATTTTTTAATCCCCAAATTCCACATGTACCTGCCGCTCCAGTAGTACTCCTGCAGGCTCAACCCAGAGATATGTATATATATATTGTACAATAAAAGATGAGCATGAGCAATGAGCATGGTCATCTTTTATTTGTACACATTATATATTCGTGGTTGGGGGTACTAAAACTGAGTGTGGCACAGGCACACATCAATGAGAACACAGGCTGATAATTTTGTTTACTTGATAGGCACAGCCCGTGAAAAGAGCAAAAGCAAAGAAAGATATATAGCTAGCTAGGACCACTTTGAAGTCAAAATATAACTTGGACTGTGAAAAAAATTAGTATTAATAATAATAATGCAGTGAAGGCATGCATTATAATCACATGCGTGTAATATTATGGCCAACAGCTCATGACCGCCACAGATTCACCCTATAATAATTTTCACAGCAGATCAGGACCTGAGGCAGATGGTGATTCAGTGAAGGAAGAAAGAAAAGAAACTGACACCACCCCAGCAGGCATACGATCAGCTTGCAAATGATAGCTACCCTTGGAATGTGTTTAGAGATGTAGACACTACAATATCAATTATATATTTTCAACCTCTAGCTTTTCTCTCTGTCCTATTTGATTTATTTTCTGTTTTTTTGTTATTACTGGGTTTTCTGAATTAATTCTCTTCAAAATTTTCATCTTATATTATTAGTACGTTGTAGCGTCTTCTTTATTTTTTTCTTTTGCTAATTTTAGTTTTTCTCTAATGAAAAAGAGTTTTAAGGCTAGCTTTTCTGTAGTGTTAGTTGCAGAGTTGCTCATTATCTATACAAGTGGCAATAGTTTGTTACTGCTATTAATTACTACTTAATCAGTTGTAATTAGTGAGAGCCTCTGATTAGTATAAGATAGATTGTACGGCTTAATCAATCAATGAGAGTATTAATATTTCTTGAGATACATTTTGTTTAAGCATTCTGTTTTCTCTCAAATACGTACATTACAGAGATTAGTTTCAAGTTAGGATTAATTTTAAAAATTCCCCATAAATTCTTACCATTTTAACATTTTATTTTCTGAATTTTAAAAAGTAACATTATTTGTTCTCTCTGAATTTTATTCCGTTAATAAATTTTTTCATTTTATTACAATAAGTGATAGAATTCACTACGTGTTAGGCACATGACTCATCAGAAGAAAGTATTATCTCCTACAACAACCCTTCCAAGCATTAAAGAAAGAAAACCCATATCTTGAACAACATAAAGATTTGAAAAAAAAAAGAACCCAAAAGACACAAGAAATCCAACAACATGCAATTTGTCAAATGGTTTGCGTACAAAGTTTACAACCAGAAATTCAACAGCAAAGCACCACAAAACAAGCATTTCCTTTGGTTTTTATTTATGGGATAAGAAGTTTCGTTGGCTTTGAATAAGTTGAACATGAAGAAGAAAAGAAAATAAAAATGCTTGTTTAAGAAGTTTATGAATGAAGAAAGGAAAGAAGTGAAGAGGGGGGTTAAGAAGTAACTTCAGAAGGAGAATCTTCAAACGAACATTGACTAAAAGATAGGTTAATCAACTACTAGAACATTCCACCATTCTTACCACAACCAACTTTTGAGATTTCATTCAGGTCAAATAGAAATTTACAGAGATGATCAAAGAGCCAAAGAAAAATGCATAGGAAAATTACTTCTTTTTTTTTTTTGTTTTTTTGTTTTTGTTTTTGTTTTTTTAGCAAGAGACAACCTGAAGTGGATGTAGAAAGGTGTTATTTTAACAAACAGCTATATAACATCGAATGTGATTAACACCAAACTACAGGATCTATGAAATGTTGCTCTTGCTCAGTTTTTTTTTTGTTTTTTTTTATTTAAGAAATGAGGCTCTATTACATAAGATCATTCCTATCTAACCCAAAATCCATCCCTCAAGCATATGCACCAAGCATACCACTAACCATGTAATGATGTTCTAATAGTGATTTTACCAGCTCAAAAGATCAATGAAAGTTCAAGAGTCATTTTCTCTACTCTCTTGACTCACTAAAAATCAAGCACTTAAACTCGGGAATTTTCTCAGCTGACATGCATTAACATCCATCTTACCACAAGGTTTAGCACGTGCAAAAAGAAACTCTGGAAGTCATTTCTTAGCAACCAAGACAGCAAAAATTGACCCAAACCAATCATTTTGAATTATACTCAGACAACTTTGCAAAAATTTTAACCCAAATATCAACATGACAAAAATCACTACTCTTACGCAATATGCCCACCACCGCCAACCAAAATCAGACAGTGTCCTCAGTGTCAAAAATTATGTAAATATAGAGAAAGAAGACACCTGGATGATGAGCATTCCACATATGAGCACAACTTGAGCGTCCTGATATGATTCTCCAACACACACATAAAAAAAAAATGTAAAAAGAAATGAAGAAAATAAAAAATGAAAATATGATACAGGAGATGTGAGCAAACTACTCA
>NW_010359918.1:498411-524611 GCF_000414095.1 Morus notabilis
GTATGAGCACAACTTGAGCTTCCTGATATGATTCTCCAAAAACACACACATAATAAAAATGTAAAAAGAGAAATGAAAAATAAAAAATGAAAATATGATACAGGAGATGTGAGCAAACTACTCAAGGCTGGTAAACGGGGTCGTCGAGAATGATCTCTTCAACCTGGTCCACATGCTCTAAGTAATTTTTCAGACGCTGGCCATTTACTTTAAGAATTCTCCCATCGGTTGGGTCTTCAACCTCGACAGCACCATTGGGAAAAACGCATTTCACTACGAACGGGCTAGTCCACCGCGACCTCAACTTACCGGGGTGGAGATGCAAACGGGAATCATAGAGATGAACCCGCTGATTCGGCTCAAAGTTCTTCCTCAGGATCTGCTTATCATGAGCCGCTTTCATTTTTGCCTTGTAGATCCTGGAATTATCATAGGCATCGTTCCTTAACTCCTTGATTTCGGAAAGCTGGAGCTTCCGATTGACACCTGCAGCGCTGAGATCGAAGTTGAGGGCCTTGGTAGCCCAATAAGCCTTATGTTCGAGCTCTACAGGTAGATGACAAGCTTTTCCAAAGAGAAGCCTGTAGGGAGACATCCCAAGTTGGGTTTTGTAAGCAGTGCGGTATACCCAAAGTGCGTCCGGAAGGCGCAGAGACCAATCCTTGCGATTGGGATTAACCGTCTTTTCTAGAATTTGCTTAATCTCCCTATTGGCCAACTCAGCTTGGCCATTTGTCTGTGGGTGATAGGCAGTTGAAACTTTATGAACCACACCGTACTTACGCATCAGAGCCTCAAAAGAACGGTTGCAGAAATGGGTGCCTTGATCACTGATGATGGCACGCGGCGTTCCAAATCGAGATAACACATTTTCCTTTAAGAACTTTACAACAGTAGTGTTATCGTTGTTCCGGCACGCCACGGCTTCTACCCACTTAGACACGTAATCCACAGCGAGGAGTATGTAGAGGAATCCATAAGAAGGTGGAAATGGTCCCATAAAATCTATCCCCCAGCAATCGAATATTTCCATTACGAGAATCGGGTTCAAGGGCATCATATGGCGACGGGACAAAGCACCTAGCTTTTGGCACCTATCACAGGAACGACAGAAGTCATTGGTGTCCTTGAATAAAGTGGGCCAATAGAGACCACACTGCAAGATTTTCGCGGCGGTCTTCTTCATAGAAAAATGACCGCCACATGCATCGTTGTGGCAAAAGTTCAGGACACTAGACACTTCATCATCTGGGATGCATCGTCTTATGATCTGGTCGGGGCAGTACTTAAAAAGATAGGGGTCATCCCAATAAAAGTTACGAACCTCGACCAGAAACTTCCTTTTGTCTTGTGCACCCCAGGTAGATGGAATCTCACCCGTCACCAAGTAGTTAACAATGTTCGCATACCATGGCATCTTAGTGACGGCGAAGAGATGTTCATCGGGGAAGTCATCTCTAATAGCAGGAATTTCAGCGGAATCATTAAATTCAATACGAGATAAGTGGTCCGCCACCACATTTTTGACTCCCTTCTTGTCCTTGATTGTCAAGTCAAATTCCTACAGGATAAGGATCCACCTAATTAAATACGCCTTAGCATCCTTTTTGGAGAGAATGTACTTAAGGGCGGCATGATCTGTGAAGATGGTGATAGGTGAACCAATCAGATATGCACGAAACTTGTCGAAAGCAAATACTACAGCAAGCAACTCTTTTTCAGTAGTAGAGTAGTTCATTTGAGCACTATTCAGAGTACGGCTTGCGTAGTAGTCAACGAAAGGCTTCCCCTCCCTCCGTTGACCAAGAACGCCCCCCCACAGCGTAGTTACTTAAGTCACACATGATCTCGAAAGGTAAGCTCCAATCTGGTAACTGCATAATAGGGGCATAAGTCAGTTTTACGATGAGTGTTCGGAATGCATCCTCACACTCTTGTGTCCAGTTGAACACAACATCTTTTGCTAGGAGGTTGCTTAGCGGTCTCGCTATAGATGAAAAATTCTGAATGAACCTCCTGTAGAATCCGGCGTCCCCCAGAAAAGATCGGACATCTTTAACAGCCTTGGGGGTGGGCAGGTTGGAAATGAGTTCAACCGTAGAGCGGTCAACCTCGATTCCTCTTTCAGAAATAATGTGCCCAAGAACTATGCTAGATGATACCATGAAATGACACTTCTCCCAATTGAGCACAAGACCCTTCTCTTCACATATTTGTAGAACGACTTCTAAGTTGAAAAGACATGTGTCGAATGAATCTCCAAAGACTGTCAAATCATCCATGAACACTTCCATGCATTTTTTGATCATGTCGCTGAAAATGCTCATCATACACCTCTGAAATGTGGCAGGTACATTACACAATCCAAATAGCATTCGTCGAAAGGCGTAAGTGCCAAAAGGACATGTGAATGTTGTCTTATCCTGATCTTCTAATGCTATCTCTATCTGATAATATCCTGAATAGCCATCGAGAAAGCAATAGAAAGGATCCCCTGCCACTCGTTCTAGGATTTGATCGATGAATGGAAGTGGAAAATGGTCATTGCGAGTGGCGGCGTTAAGCTGGCGATAGTCAATACACATGCGCCAACCAGTCACGACCTTTGTGGGAACTAGAGCCCCTTTCTCCTTTTCCACCACAGTGACCCCCGATTTCTTTGGCACTACCTGGGTCGGACTAACCCACTTGCTGTTAGCAACAGGATAAATGATGCTATCATCTAATAGCTTGAGACCCTCATTCTTCACCACTTCTTTCATTGTTGGATTCAATCTTCTTTGAGGATCTCTTCGCGGGTTAGCTCCTTCTTCCACATGAATATGATGGGAGCAGATCGAAGGACTGATCCCTTTAATGTCAGCAATCGTCCAACCCAATGCCGATCTATGCTTTTGCAGCATGTTGATCAACCGCCGCTCTTGTGATGCATCGAGTTTGGAAGAAATGATAACAGGAAAGGCATCGCCGACTCCCAAAAATGCATGTTTTAATCCTTCAGGTAGTTGAGCAAGTTTCACTGTAAGGGTTTCTTCGATGGAAGGCTTTGGTTTCTCTCTCCCTTGCGGAAGTTCCTCAAACACAGTTGCTTAAACATAATTCCTTTGTCCTGTGAGTTATTGAAAATGACAGAAATGTTAGCCAACTCACAAGGACCGGAACTTTCAGATTTAGAATTTTGGAGGAGAATTTCAAGATCTTCAGAGTTGCTTTGTAACAGAAGCTCCTCCTCGACAAGTGTGTCGATCAGGAATGTTTGGTGACACTCGTCATCACCTTGTGGTTGTTTTACAATGTTGAAAATATTTACCTTGAGAGTCATATTCCCAAAAGAGATCTTCATTAGACCATTTCTACAATTAATTAGAGAATTTGTTGTCGCGAGGAATGGTCTTCCAAGGATGATCGGGATTTTTGACTCCACATCAACCACTGACTGAGTGTCCAAAACAACAAAATCCACAGGATAGTAGAACTTATCAACTTGCAATAACACATTTTCCACTATTCCTCGTGGTCTCTTAATAGATCGATCGGCCAGTTGCAAAACCACAGATATGGGCTTAATATCTCCAAGACCTAATTGTGAGTAGACTGAATAAGGCATGAGGTTAACACTCGATCCTAGGTCTAACAATGCTTGGCTGAATTCGCGTGTCCCAATGGTGCAGGAAATGGTGGGACAACCAGGATCTTTGTACTTCAGCGGTGTCTTCTGCTCAATCACCGCACTCACTTGTTCTGTCAAGAATGCAGTCTTCTTGACATGGTGCTTTCTCTTTATAGTGCACAGATCCTTTATAACCTTGGCGTAGGCCGGCACTTGCTTGATCACATGTAGTAAGGGAAGATTGATCTTCAATTGTGTCAAGTGCTCCAGGATCTCACTTTGGTTTTCCGGCACTTTCCCAGCAGGTCGGATAGCCTGAGGGAAAGGCACCTTTATCAGAGTTTTTGTTGGCTCTTCTTTCTCCTGAACCGATTCTTCATTACTCAAAGTGGTAGTACTTGTTGATGGCGTGTCTGAATTCTTACCACTTCGAGTAGTGATGACGTTAACTTCTTTGATATTTTGACCTTCAGAGTTGGAAGTTTGAGCCATGTTTGTTCCTCTCAAATTAGACTGGGCTTGTGATGGAAATCTACCACGCTCTTGAACGGTTAAAGCTTCTATCAGCTTTGTGATCTGGCTTTTTATTTCCTTGTTCTCTTCCACCAGCTGCGTGAGCATTGAATCAACCCTTTGATTCGTCTTATTTTGCGCGTCCATAAAAGCTTTTAGGGTATCCTCTAGAGAATTCCCTTTCGGCTGCATGTTATTCTGAGGCACAAAATATGTCCTTGGTGGTTGAGATTGTTGCTCTGATCTCCATTGCCCTCCAGATGATTGTGCTTGTTGGTTCGAATCTCACCAACTAAAGTTCGGGTGGTTTTTCCAACCAGGATTATAAGATTCTGAGAAAGGTCTGTAAGGCTTCTTGTATGTGCCCAATACATTGCACTGCTCCTCATATACCCCTCTCATTTCACTTAAAGTGTGGCAATCCTGAGTTAGGTGGCCCGTTCCACCACAAACTAAACAAGGCTCATGTGTTTCTGTCCTTGCCACCATGTAGGGTCCTTTACTATCTTTACTTTTGAGGGCCTCAATTGCTTCGTTAAAACTTCAACTTGGGCCTTGAGGTTGTCCTCTTCCCTTAATTGATAAACTCCAACTGGTCGGGACCTACTGGTGCTCTCAGTAGCACTCGGTCTAGTCCAGGTATGAGCTTTCTCAGCTAACTCATTCAGGTACTCGATAGCTTCGTCAGGATCCTTCTGGAGAAAATCTCCATTGCACATCATCTCAACAAATTGACGCTCTCGGATTGTGAGTCCATCGTAGAAATAGCTTATGAGGCACCAACTTTCATATCCATGGTAGGGACACAGATTTAACAGATCTTTAAAACGCTCCCAAGCTTGATAAAGAGTTTTGTTTTCCTTTTGAGTGAAATTTGAGATTTGTCGTTTCAAATTGTTGGTCTTATGGTGTGGGAAATACTTGTTGAAGAATGTCGTCGTCATTTCTTTCCACGTACCAATAGACCTGGGCCTAAGTGAATACAACCAGCTTTTGGCCTTATCCTTCAGAGAGAAAGGGAAAAACTTCAATCTGACAGTGTTTGCGGTCTCAGCACGCTTGTGAAAGGTGGCCACCGCCTCTTCAAACTCCTAGATGTGTACATAGGGGTTCTCGTTCTCTAACCCGTGAAAGGTTGGGTGAAGTGCAATCATACCCGGCTTGAAATCCGTAAGCGGTGCATTCGGTGGGAACATGATGCAATATGGGGTGGCCATGCGCGTTGGGTGCAAGTAATCTTGCAACGTCCTCTGCTGAACTTCCTCGTGTTGTGCCATTGCGAATAGATTTTGAAATGCGAATTCCAACGACGAGTGCGAAGATGGAGACGAAGAAGATGAGTTGGATAGAATTTCACTAAGGTTTTCTAAATTTGGACGTTGAGCAAATCTCCCTAGTTCGTCTTTATATCGATGCATTCACCCTAAGCAGCTCTTTTTTTTTGTTTTTGTTTTTTTTTTTATTTTTAATCAAAAAGAAAATAATTATATAGTAACGTAAATTGTAACCACCGAGAGTGCTCCCAGGAAAGACTATAGCTCTTGGCTCAATGAATAGTCTCCTAGACAGAGCAACGTTCCCAGGAAAGATTGGTGGGGCGAGGCCCACTTAAGTACCAACTTTCTTAGACAGAACTCTCTCAGATTGTACTTCCACGTAACCACACAATCATTCTCAAAATCAATTATTAAATTTTATTGAGTAAATTATGAAATGTAATCTAATTAATGGAAACTATTCCTAAAGTCAAAAGCCTAAATCTACCAAATTATGAAAATCTTAGATAGGAATCTAAATTAGTCAATTAATTACAATCTAAATTATAATCCTAAGAATTAATGAAAACTATAAAAGGAAAAATTAAATTAGGCAACAATTAAAATATACAAATGAGGAAACAAAATAAAATCCTAATTTACCAAAAATAAAAGACTAGAAAATCAAATCACAATTAATTCTAAAACTAAAAAGGGAAACTAAAATTAGCAATAAAAACAAATACTAAAAGTGAGTTATTTTTTTTTAAGCAACAAAACTACGGAAACAAAAAAAAAATGATAAAGGAAATTTTTTTTTTTTTTTTTTTTTTTTTTTGGTTTCAAAAAAGGAACGGAAAAAAAAAAAAAAAAAAAAGCAACAACTTTGAATAAAAGCACGTTAATTTACAGGCTCCAGCCAACTTTTTTTTTTTTTTTTTCACGTACAAAAGTTTTTTTTTTTATTTTTTATATGTTTTATTAAAGACAAACTAATGGACTACAGACTTAAAAACCTAAAACGAAAATGAAGGAAAGGAAGAAGGTAAAAGCTTAACAACTAATAAACTAATCTAAAGAAATCAGCAAATGAAAACACGAGCAACAAAAGTTTTTTTTTTTTTTTTTTTTTTTTTTTTTTTTTTTTTTTTAAATTTTTGAAAAAAAAAAAATATCAAAAAAAAAAAAAAAAAAAAAAAAAAAAAAAAGAAAAAAAAAAATTTTTTTTTTTTTTTTTTTTTTTTTTTTTTTTTTTTTTTTCAAATTCGAGCTAGAAACAGATCATGCAAATCAAGAAAGAGAAATTAAGTAAAAAAAAAAAAAAATAATAATAATGTACTAACCTCTTTGGCTCAAAATCTACTGATCCATCTTATTAGTAGCATCTCCCCGGCAACGGCGCCAAAATTTGATTAACGCCCAAAAGTGATATTCACAAGTGGTCAATTGTAGCACAGAAGGGTGGTCATATCCACAGAGAGATAACAAAATAACAAGAAAGACTAACAGAATAAGAGCGTTAAAGAAAAGTGAATTAAAGAAAAATGAGAGTTTTTGAGATTTTTGTTGCAAATAAAATAAAAAAGAGAAAATCTGTATGAAGAAAACGGTAAGGTGTCGAGAATCCCTAATGCTTCGTTCACCAATTCAAGTTTTGATTCACACAATAAAATAATCGAATATTAAATCTCTATGTTGGCTCAGAAAATATTATTATTACAAGTTATCTAAAATCGACAATATATCAATCTGACAATATTGCAGTAAAAGACAATTTGTAAAATAATTTGAATAACAAAACATTGCGTGACATAATTACATAAGAAAAGCGTGACTGAACTTATATAAAAATTGGCACACAATATTTTGAAAAGTAATATAAAAATAGATGAGATTTAATTTATTCAGATGTTAAACTTTACAGCACAAGGAATCAAAACCCCAAATTGGGTCGCTCAACAGAAGTTCATCTCTAACCTCACCAAGAAAACTCTAGCCTATCTTGCAAAACATTCTCACAAGTTCTAGAGAGAAAATATGAGACTGACAGCAAGACGACAAAAAAATGAATATTCAAAAACTTCTTAAAACCTAAGGCTAACCCCTTTATTTATAGTGTTCAGAGGTTGCCTGTCAAATAAGAAAATAAATAGTAAAACTAGAAAATTACAAAAGAAAAGGAAACAAAATAAAATTACACACAAATAATAAGAAATCATATATTTAATTTGGGAAAGAAATCCGGCCATTTGCTCTGATTTTTTGAAGGAGAAATTCAGATCCAGCCCCTCTAGACACGTGTCGCAACGAGATTGGAGGAAGTGGACTCAATTTCCACGTGTCGCCATGGAGAAGAGGAAAAGCGCTGGCGGAGCAGGAGAGCTGGGGTCCACTGAGACAGTTGTCACACGTGGAAAGGAAGGCCGGCTGATGGCTGTAGACGCGGGACCTACACTGCGGTGGAGTTGGATGCGCACTGAAGCTGCGTGGAGGGAAACACGCGCGCTGAAGATGGATGTGCTGGTGACGCGTGCGAGGAATTGTGAGGAAACGCTGGAAATGCTGGGGCCCACGCGGACTGATGTTGGCTCGGCTAAGCTGCTCGGCTCTCTCTCTCTCTCTCTCTGATTGGCTTGTGCGGCTCGGTTGAGGCTTGGCTCCGGGTGGTTGAAAACATGGCTTTCATGGCTTATTTTTGTATAGCTTTTTATACTACTTTTTATCTGTAAATAATTAAGCAAAAACTAGACAAATTCTAATTAAAATATTATGAATAAAAATAATGAAATTGCTTAATTAAAGCTTAAATATTTTAATATTATATAAATCAAAAGTAGTATTTATGATGCATTTTCATGCACTAATCAGAGGCTGAAAAAGTGGAAATGGAGGAGTTGTTTTGATCTTCATGGGTCGAATGTTGGAATTTTTTGTATTTTTTGAATTTGAGTTTGAGTTTGAGTCATCGGAGAAAGAGTCAGTGGGTCTTATGCCTGACCATCCATGACCAATAAGCACATGGTTGAATCGGTCACATCGATGAACAAAATGAGGAAAAAAAGGAAGGAAAATGGGGAACAAAATGAGAAAAAAAAGAAGGAAAATGGGGAACAAAATGAGGAAAAGAAGAAAGAAAATGGGGAACAAAGATGATGAATTTTTTCAATAAAATAGAGAATTATCTGATTAGGAGGGTATAAACGTAATTACACTTTTAATTCTCACTAAATAAGTGACACGTAATAATTATGTCACTTATTGTAATAGAAAAGGAAAACTTATTAACGGAATAAAGTTCAAAAATAACAGATGTTACTTTTTAAAATTTAAATGATAAAATGTTAAAAAATGCTATAATTGAAGAGGAATTTTTAAATTAATCCTACAAATTAATACGCAATATTATGTATGCAGGCCATTGCGTATATACTATATACTCCTGAAACGACATGATGTGCGTGCAAGTTCACGAGTTGGATCTTAAAACTCATTGTCGTATATTTTGAGGAAAACAGGAGTAGCATACAAGAGGTTTGAATTTAATTGGTTCCAATGCACAGCTGTGACTTCTTTCAGACACATAATTATTAGCCATATATATATATTATATTCTGAAACATTGCTTCAACAAAGTTTTTCTGATTTGTGATGAATCATTGTACCTTAAGATCAAAGATATTTATACAACTTTTTGATTTGCAAATTTCTGGTCAAATCATTATATGTAAATAGTGGATGTCACCAGGTGTACTTTTACACATGTATGTATTTGGAGTACTACTACGTACACTTTGGAGCCTTAGTGTACGTATGTATAGGGTATGCCATGTACAACATATGCAAATTTATATATGTATCATGCATGGATCTGCAGCACTAACCTAACTAATTCTGGGTCCATGCAGCTACTCACCGTTGCCTTCAAACAACAACAACAAAAAAAAGAGGAAGACTAGACTAGGTAAAATGAGAAATATTTCACCGACACCTAATAATTGTGATTGTCAATATTAATTTGGAGAGTTCCAGTAGCTTTTTTTCCCCCCTTGGTTGGCGAGCTAGGTTTCTTAACTTAGCCATTACACCTTTTGAAACAAAAAAGGACAATTTGTTAGTACTAATTACTACTTACATTTAAAAATTATCGGTCATTGTTCACGGCCATTTAACTTTTTCTGTTGAAATTTGGGCGTAAACATAGGGCTGGTTTGACTTTATCCATCAAAAATTATTTCCAGAGGTGTTTGTATGATTTATTAAAATAGTGTTGGTAATTTTGAAAAGAACTTCTAATGAAAATCACAAAGGGTCCGTTTAAATTAGCTTAAGAAAATTATTTTTAATTTATTTAATTTAAAAATTATTTTTGAGACTGTTGAAATGGATAATGTGAAAGTGTTTTTGACTTTTTAAAACTCTTTTAGAATAAAACACCTCTTAAGAAATTACTTTTGAGACTATTTAGATGAATAATATGAAAGTGTTTTTGACTTTTCTAAACTCTTTTAGGATAAAACACCTCTTAAGAACTTATGAAAAGCTTTTTTATTTACCTTTTTAACATTTTATTTGTAAACAACAAATTAAAAATTACATTCATATCCTTTTATTACATTATCTTTTCATTCAATAAGAGCTTTTGACTTATTTACTAAACATGTTCTTCTGAAATAAAAAAAACTTTTTTCTATGCACTATCTAAACACTGATAAAAAAAACTCTGATTTATACTTCTCTTCTTATGCTACTTAAAAATAAAAGCATAAACTCTCCCAATATATCCAAAATGTGACTTCTTAAAACTCTTTTGAATAGAGTTTGAAACTCTTACAAGATATTATAAACTCCAAATATTTTTATTTCTTATAAAATTTAAAAATTCCTTTATCTATTAATCTCTTAAAAATATGGTTTAAAATATTCATTTAAAAGTTACTTTTACTTATTTTCTTTCGCGAATCAAAAACCGAAACATTCCTTTACTGGCCAATCGTAACTCATTAGTTTAGAACTTAATTTTGTCGTCTGTTTCAGCTGTTATGTTGTCTAGTTTGAAGCGACATATATTCACATACATGAAATCCATTTTTTTGATAATTTTTCGAATTAGAGTACTATTTTTTTTTTTAAAAAAAAAATCATGCATACGACTGAATATTTAGAGATGCTAAGATATGTACAATTGGGACAGAAAACAGCACAGGTCATCCACTAAGTTTATAATTTATTTAGACATTATATCACTAATAATCTCCAATTTCTGTCCAATAATATTGAAAAAGATTTAAAGTATATATCAAAGAACAGCCCGCAAGACAAAGGAAATGTAAGTGCAATCTAAAGCAGTACTAGCTAGCATTTCATATGGACAAAAGGGGGTTTTTTTTTCCTAAGAATCTTGCTTAGCTCTAGTAATTGCTTATCGTCTCACATCAAGCTAATTTAAGAATATCATTAACCCACCTGGCCGGTGCATTCTTTCAACCAATAAACATGGATTAATTAGTATCGTTAGAATTAACTTATAGCCACAAGTTTGATAGGGGAAAAAAACAAATTAAGATTCTCCAAGATACACACAATAGTAGTTTTAGTACCATAAGCACTGGCTAGATGGTGTCGTGTAGAAACTTCAACTAAATGATATGAAAGTTTATTGTTAAAATAAATAAATAAATAAAATGATAGGAAAGGTTGAAAAAACTATCCATGCATATGGGGGGATGGCCCCACAAAGCAAACACTGATCGGCCACGCTAAAGTCAAGAAGTCATTAAAATTGAAGAGAAAGAAAAGAAAAGAAAAGAAAAAAGTTTATAACCCGGCCATATCCCCAAGCATGAAAATGCAAATAATTTGGGCTAAAATAAGACCGTGATCACATGAAGATTTGGGGTGGGAGAATTAGATAGGCATGGGCAGTCACATGACGATGCTGGAGATAGATAGATGTGTTTGATATGATATGCATGATAGAAACTGATGAAATATATATATATATATATATTTAAACATATTATATAAATATATAATTATAATAGTACTAGAGCAAAGATTGAAATATATTGTTGATTAATGTTGCATGCATAGAGGACACAAGGAGCTGTGGGAATGGGGGTCCGGTTGTTAGTGCTCCAATGAGTTGTTTCCCAAAAATATCATGTGTGTGATCGATCGGTTTTGGGTGATCTTCATATGGAAGGGAAAAATATTTTGTTGCTTCTTTAGTCCTTTAGAAACATGGATTTGATTGCTGGTTGTTGGTTTCTTTTGGAAAGACCCCCCTTCTCCATCATTATTCATTGCTTTTATTATTGTTTTTTTCAGTACGTGTACTACGATATTTCCTTAATTTCTGTTCTTTTTATTATTAATATCGATATTATATTTATTAATATTTGAATTAATATATATATATATATATATATATAACTGTACATAGGTTCGGAATTGAAAGATTTGAAAGTCTATTTGGGTTGTGTCAATCGCCTGTCCCCCTCTTTCAAAAATGAAATATCAAGTTATTTGTGTTTTGGTTGTATATAAATATATAGCTCCCATCAAGTTGTTGTTGTTGTTATACCAATATTGTAAATAATATAGTACATGTGCAGATAATACTTTTATTAATTTACTACGTAGTTACCAAGTAATTAATATTCCTTTCTTTCTAAATGACCAAATAATATTCCTTAATATATGTAGTTTATCAAAAAATATATGTAGTTATTAATTAATACGTACGTGCTTTCTGCAAGTCTTACTCTAAATCCTGGGTTAGTTGTAATTTTTCCAACAAAAGAGAGAATGCGTACACATAGCAAACATGAGCAAAATTAATCTCTATATGCATATATTGTCTCTTTTTTTTTTTTGGGTAAATTATATGCATATAATGTTGTACAGTGTACTAAATATATTTTAAATAATCGATATTGTTATGTAGCTTTAAATCAAGTGTAGAGAGATGCAGTTTTTTGGATGAAAATTAAACTGGAAGTTCGTAGCTATGTACATTAATAGTTGTGGAAAACCTGCTTGAAAATATCCATATAATGTGTTAATTAATCAAATTTATATTTATGAAGCTCCAGAGCAAAAGGAAAATTGTCCTCCTTTAAGTATACAATCTCTGGTAAATATATTGTTCTCATTTCTCACTACTGTCTCAATATTTCATTTAAAAATATTAAATTGAGAATGCACATGCATGCAGCATCAGCTACCAGATATAATTAATTATTAGTTAATCCATATGGGGTACTACACTTTTCTTTTTTTCTTTTTCCTTTTTTTTTAATTTTATTTTTGGCTGGAATCCATATGAACCCAGTTGGGCTCACACAAAAGTTATAGATGTGGGAAATATATGAATCGAGTCAACTACAGGGTAAAGCGCAGGCAGATTTTCCATTAGAGACCGCAATGCTAGTTGTCATCATGTTAGAATGCATGGGCAAGGGACAAAACATAAATAAATAATGAAAAATAGAAAAAACAAAATGAAACTGCTTGTACTATACCAGGCCGAAAGACCTTTTTCGTTAGCTCAGCCTATTAATAGGATCAATTTTTAATTTTTAAAATTTATTAAAATTACATCAAATTTAAAAAAATATATAAAAAAATAATTTTTAATATAAATTTGATGGTCGAAAAATAAATAATTATTAATAATTCATTTTTTTTTTTAAGTTTACAAGAAAAATTCCCAAATAATCAATAATTTTATATATACCTTAAGACTTAAGACTTCCATTAGGTAGTAGATCATCCGGCAGTTTGATTTCTTCTTTGTTATTATTATTTGATTTCAGCTTTTATTTTAGCTTTTTGCTACTGTGCCTTGTGGCTTTTTATTAAGCTCTTGAATTTTTTTTTTTTTATCTTATTAATATCGAAATGAGGGAAATAATGGGTAGGAATTAGATGTCAATCTAATTAAGACACTTTTTTTTTAACTTTTTTTTTAAGGACACTTTTTATACCTTTGATATATACTAGTTATTCTAATTTGTTTTATTTATCTAAAGAAGTAGATGTATGAAAATTATACAATACAACAGGTACTTAGAAAATGATGAACTCCATTCTCTTTGCCTCCAAATGGACGTACAAAAGTTATTCCATCTTGGCTAACACCAAGGTGCACACATATAAAGAGGACGCCCATATCAATGACCTTTTTGTGAAACTCATACCTGAAACGAACAAAAACTAAAAAGAGAAAAGAATAGCGCAAGTTTTGAAAAAGGAACTTAATGATCATTAGCTACAACACTGGATCAATTAATTATATTGATCAGTGAAATAAGCTAATCGATCAGAAGCTAAAATTCTAATTATAACTTCACATGCATCACATATGTGATATAAATAAGATCTGGTGAACACATACCCAACAAAGAACTTGATGAATATTTTAACTTTTTATTGGTAAAATCATATTCCAAGTTATATATGTTAGTACAGTCTTCAATCTTCAAATTGCCATGTAGATGCTAATTCTTGTATTAATCTTATATCATTGTTAAATGATCTGGAAATTTTATGCATTTTTTTACAATGCAAATTAGCGCGCGCACACACACACACATATATATATATATATTTACAAATCTTGAGATGAAGATTGAATGAATAGTATATAGGTGAGGAATGCAGAGAAAAAAGGGACTTTTTTTTTTGTTTAATATGAATTCCCTCATCTAATATCTTTTTATTGGCGAAGTTAAAATTTTTTTTTTTTTTTTTTGAAGTTACTTTGAAATCTCTCCTCCAATCTATTCCCTTTTCTTTTTTCTCATATCAAGCCCCAAATTCCATATCCCCTAATCATCTCTCAAGCCTTCCACTTTTCTCTCTAACCAAATAAGCTCTAAGCCTCTGATCATATCCATGGAAAAGGCCTCTCTTATTTCTTATGCTAATATCATTTCTTTGTAAAAAGGAGAAAAAAAGGGGGAGAGAGAAAAAGAGAGACAGAGAGAGGTAATAAGGAGAAAAAAAAAAAAAGGAAAAACCTCAAAATTAAAACTACAGTGTTGATGAGAAGTTTGGATTGGTTTTGTGTGGGGCCAGAAACATGGGGATTGAGAAAATACACATGATGATGATGATGATCAATTCAAGATGACAAATTAGGCCTCGTGTTTAGGCGCTCTCTTCTCCTTTCTACACATGACCTTGTCTCATACACAGTAATCCATCACCTTCAAAGAGACACTAGTCTTTATTTCTATATATCTAAAGTCATATAAATATCATGATCCATAGATTGAATAAAACAAGCATTACACCCCATACATATGATATCAATCAGTCCAATATGCCTTTGAAAATGTAGAATGAACACAAATTAGTACTATAATGTTAGATTTATTCAACTTTTTGAATTGAAGAAAAATGAGAAAAACATGGTTGGCTTTATTCATATTGTTTGAGAAGTGAGATGTATCTTTATTGTTCTCTTCTCTAGATATTTCATTCATGCTAATTAGAAAGTAGGTTTTGCCTTTTGTTAAGATGAATGATGCCCGGAAGCGACTTGTGATTGGGACTAACAATCTTAGGCTTTTGTGGGACCATATTCTTATGAATAAATAGAAAATTAACATTAATGTCCTTAATCAAAGACAAGTGGCTTGGGGATAAGGAAGATAGTTTTGGTCTCACAAAGAGCTGACACCATTATTTTTTGGGCCAAGTGTGATTTGATTTGCTCTCCCATTCATATTTTTATTAAATTCAACTGCTGAAAATGATTCTGTATTTTGCAGGGTCGTAAGAAACAATGCAATTTTTATTTTTTATTTTCTTAGTTTGTGGTGTGTGTTTGGGCTTCATTTATATTTTTGCTTTAGTATATACTCATATTAAAATTGGCTTTAAAAAAAAATGAGTTGAATCCAACACCCATTAATTCATGTCCATCGACATGAAAACATATGTGTCGAAACCACTCTCAATGAAAATATTTGTGTTTTTCCCTTTGGATATATTTAGGTGCAAATTATTCCAAAACCAATTGATGGTGCCAAAAAGAATAACTTATCTTTATGTTCACGCAACAGCAGCACTCTCTTGAAGTTAAATTTAGTACAAGTGGAAAGTTCTAGTTTTAGTTGAGTTTATTTATTTATTTTTAATTTTCTTTTCCTTTGTTTTTTTCTTTTTAACTTTTTCGTTGGTCATCCAAAAGTTCTAAGACGGTAATAGTAAATCCAGATCTGAAAATAAATTATTAGTCATGATCGTGACGTTATAATGAACTGAACATGATTTTTGACTTAGAAGTTAAAAAAACACAAATTATAAGAAGGATGACAATGATGAGTATTTCAAAAATAATACTGTTCATATTTTAATAGTACTTTCATTCTTTTTTGGTTATTGACTTTTCTTTTTTCTCTTTATAAGGTTGTTTTCTTATATATATATATATATATATATATTGCCGAACTCATATAATTTTGGCTTGTGCATTGGTGTTCGTCATTATTTTGTTTAAGCTTTTCTATTATTGTTTTTATTTTTAATAAATAATCTTGAATGGGAAATTAGTGAAAAATGGATTCTTTAAAATATGTAAATAGTTAAGATGTTATAGAAAATTTTAATGCTAGTTATTTCTTTTCATTAATAAAAAAAACTTAGGATTTTTTTTGATATGTCAATATACCGGTAGATCATATTTTCTAACCGTTAAATATACATAAAATTACATAAAAGTCAAAATATACTTAAAATAATTAAAAAAACTTCACCTACCACTAAACCGGCATATCATAGAATCTCTCAAAAAACTTTGTATTGATTAAAGCTTGAATCGACCAGACCTTTTTAAGTTAGGTTGACAATATAGAATATATAATTAGCACGGTCTTAAGTCTGGTACAATAGGTGTAATATTTTTTTATATAAATTTGTAACTTTTTATTGTAATATGGTAACACTATAACAAATTACATGTAACATGATCATAAATTACATTTAAACAAAATGAAAGTCATATGAAAGCACAAATGACATTATACAGGTGAACAAAAAATGTCATATTTATCAGATTAATACAGTCGTCGGACTGACATTTTTTACATATATTTTTACCTTAACCTAACCATGCCCAACATTCAATACAGTGCCGCACTGTCAGTGCGTAAGGACCTCAACAAAATAGTACCAGTACTAATTTGGTCAATATATACAGTGAATTGAAATTTGCTTCTTTTTTTTTTCTTTATCTATTTTTTGAGAAAGAAAATTACATCAAGAAAAGGACCACGGTATATGTCCTCTAGATCCTGAGACAGATTACGATTCTGATTATGTCAAGGAACAACCATGATCAGTACGTAATATCATCATGAAGCCAAAGGAAACTGGTTTAGCCTAACATAAAATTCGTCTCTGTCGCTTTTAAAATTTCTCGTGGAACACCACTTATCGGCTAGATATATTAAAAAAAAAAAAGCCGCAATATTGAATCCTTTTCTTTGTTAATTATAATTTTATCTGTCTTTGTGCTGTAAGGTACAAAGATCATTACTACTGTTCTATTAATTACATGAGTTTCAAAAGTAGTTACACCTATAAAGTTTGTTAGTGATAGAGCATGCTCTATATATTAAATATACCAAAGAAAAGTGAGAACTGTAATTATATATAAAGCGAAATTTAAAAGCTTTGGCTGTGAAAATCATCATCAACGCAGCATCCTTAGCCGTGTTTCTGAAATACATACATATGTACATAGAGTATATGCATATATATATATATATATGCAATAGTTATTTCTAGGATTTCCGTACCACAAAAGTTTTTGATGGTTGAGTTATGAAACATCATGCATGCATATAATACATATTATCTATGATCGACTTAATTGAAGGGCAAGTAAGAAAACCTCATCAATATACATATCTTGTACTTTCATTCTCAAAGTGTGTTTGCTTTTTGGAACTTTCTAATGATGTAAATTCGACGCAAATATATATCTTAGATATCACCTACACCAGAAAAGACATTGCTTGCACCATAAGGTGTTCAAAGATTAAGCTAATTATACAAATAACAAGACTTCGAAGAGATCAATATTAATGCTAATTAATTTATAGAGACTAGTACGGACAATCTCGCAGTGTACATAATTATGCAGGACCACTCTCTGATCTCTCTTTCTTTCCCTCTATAATTAGTATTTTCTATTTTATTTTCTATATATTATTTCTAGTTCTATATTTACGTCACAAACTTACTCGATATAATTCTTGATTTCATTCGACAATTTTGGGATTCCAGAATATCTACTATCTAGCTAGGCCTAGTTTACATAAATGTCTAACGTCAGCAAAGACTGACTCAAATTCTATATTCCATCTGTATTAGGTAATTAGATACTCAAACTTGTACGCTTTTATGAGTTTCTCAGTAGGTTATCTTATGAATTTGTTGGAATGTACTAAGATATATATATGTATATTATATATACACACATATATATATATATATATTATTCTTTCTTTGTTATTTACACATTAAAAAAATAGAAAAAGAAACATGATAATGACCAATGCAAAAACTATATAATAGAATATCTATCCAATATGTTAAACACTATTATCAATCCCTTTTAATATGTTTTTCGCCCAAATAAGGCAATATGTGAGATAAATTAGCACCTTACGAATAATAATAATCTAGAGATTGGAATCAAAGAGGGCATAGTAAGTTAAAGTTTTGTAGCTTAACGAGGACGCGCAAAAACTAGCACACAAAATGAAGTTTGAGATTTTTTGTTTTTTGTTTTTTGTTTTTATTTTAAAGAAAGACCTCGAGAGGAGAAAAGAAAATTAGGAATATTAATGGGAAGCGTGGGGAGTGGAAGAGTGAGCCACATGTGAGGTGCAGAGATGTGTTACGAGTCTAATTATTCTTCTTGCTCCATCTGTTGCTCCCACTTTGTCAGATATTGATCAATATATATATATATATATATAACACATTATTCATTACGACCCTACGTATAACCATCGCTCTCTTGTCTCTTATACATATATATATATTGATATATATATATATATATATAACACATTATTCATTACGACCCTACGTATAACCATCGCTCTCTTGTCTCTTATACATATATACACACACATATGTATAGTTTCTTCTCTTACATTATTAAGGGAGGATGATAATCAATAAATTCTAAACCTCATGTTTTCGACAAGAGTGATCTAGAGGTGAGAGATTTAAAATTCTTGGCAAGACTTAAATCTTGATCCTTTTGAAGAAATTAAGTAGTTGTGAACAGAGAATTTAATCAGTTTGTGGGTTCAAATCAGATGGTTTTGAATGTATTGATTTGAGCTAATAGTTTAATTTCTCGGTACAATTTAATTTAATTAAATTTGATAGCACATTTCATTCACATAGTTATCAGCCGAATGTGTTGCTGTCTCAGATCCTACGTAAAACGCTTTATTATTGGACAACAGTCACAACTCAGTACCCCACCTTAAACTTTCACTAGCTAACCAACTAATATTTAGGCATGACATTTTGCATTATATATTTATATCAATTATATATGCTGAGACAATGTAATTATCCTACCTAAGAAGATGGCTACGCAGTATGGTCGCAGAATTGATGAACTACTACTAATTAACAACCTTCCTTTTGCAGGCTCAGCATATTGGTATGCAGCTATACATATAATGTAAATATGTGTCGGCCAAATATAATGCTCATGATGTGAGGCATTTCTCAAGGGCAAATGGTTCAACGGGTTAGTTGGCAAAAGAAGAATTTTAAAAAATAATTTAATAAAAGGGGCCTACCAATATAAACACATATAAATAATTGAGTAGGGTCAAGTGGGCAACCTTGGTATGCAAAAACTTCCACCTTTTTCCTCATGTTCAAGTAAAAAAATCATGGAGTAAATATTCCTCAGCAGCCGCGCTCAATGACTTCACCTGACTAAATAAAAATTCAAATATACCAATAGTTAGATTTTTATTAAATTTATTAAATAATAGAAAAAAAATTCTTATAATATAGTTAGTAGGGTTCTATTTTGAAACATCATATTTGTACCAGATTTTGCACACACACACACACACACATATATATATATAATGAAAATGTCTTAAAGTCTAATCACCGGATCAGTTCGACAAATATATATTTTTTTGTATTTTTGCATAACATTATTCGAATATTCAGTTTATTTAAGTGTAACATTCAAAAAGTATAGTCAGCACCTATAACATTGAGTATTACACTTAAAATAAATTGAATGTTATATGCATGTATGAACGATATTACACGAGAATACAAAAACATTATATTTGTCGTATTGTACGAGTATGTAGACTTACATTTTGCCTATATTTCATTTTGGTGTGATTTTGACTTTTTAACTATATCAAACATGCATAAACATTCACTACTTTATTTATAAGAATAATTTTAGAGATACAAATTTCACTCCCCTTTATGGTACCAATTTTGAGCTGTTATTCCTTGGTTGATAGTTGTTTAAATTAAGTTTATCACATCAACAAATAATAAAAGACATGGTGACATTTAAAGTTGGTAAAAAAAATTGAGATTAGAACATATAAAAAATTACCCGTTTAGTTCGTTAATTCGAGTTTTTAATTCGAGTTGAGATGTGATTTTATGTGAGAGCTTTTTACTGTAGCAAAAAAGTTAGATGTGGTTGTTTGTGAGAGATTTTTACTGTAGCAAAACTCGAATCAGCGAAATGAACGGGGCCTTATAGTTAGTGTCTTACTCCTTAGCCCTACTTAACTTATAAATGCTCGATTTTGAGATAATGTGACACCTGACGGTCTATAACTACACAACAATATCAATAGAAAAGTTTTTATTTCCTATCACGGAAGTCTCATATAGTAAATTACCACGAAATATTTGTGTGTGTATATATATGTATGTGTATATATATGTATGTGTGTATATATATATATATATATATATATAGATATAGACACACACATAGCTAGGCAGGTTCCTTGAGTCTTCTATTAAGCATTGAACCATCCCAAGTTTCTGACCACAACTGGGAAGCTTCCTATAAGGGAGAAAGAAAGACGTATAAAAGAAATGATATCACGAGTATTATATAATTGTGCTACGTTTCTATCTTATTAATTTTAGGAATTTTCAGGAGGGAGGGACTATGAGTTATGTTTTCATTTAAGAGGGTCTGTCGTCTAAAGTACTGTTTCTTTTTCGTTTTGATTACAATATATAAATATCATAATAACATTAGCATTTCTGAGCTAGATGTGAGACCACTATCACTTTGATCTAGAGGTCCCTCCTTCACTGTAGCTGCAATATTTGTACTCGCCCTTTATTACATATATATGACACATATGTAATGACTACTTTGCATCCATAGCAGAAAAGGGTCAATGATAACATGAAGGACCTTTATTTTTTTTATCCTAGCTAACACGGGTGTAAAGTAAAAGGGAACTAATTAATTAAAATTATAAACCGTAAGAAAGGAAATAAAGGGAAAATTAATAATAAAATATACCAACAAACAATGCAAAGTTTCGCATATGATTACACCAATATCACCCATAAATCAATTTGGAAACTGTTTAAGAGATCTCATCATGAACTCTACGTGCAATAAGCAAAAAAGTGAAGAAAGCTTAAGCATGTTGAATGATTAATTAGAACTTTGTAGGCAAAAAGATTGATTTGGTCAATCGGTTGTTTACCTACATATCTAACATAAAGGAATTGCCAATTAAAGAGCCTAACTAACAGTCTTTTTGATCAATTCTACCTAGCTAGAAGACCCGTACATGCTAGAGCATCTAGATTGAAATTCGGTAAAATAAAAAAAAACCCCCCCATAACATTATAGACTTGTAAAAGAGGAAAAAAAAAAAAAAAACCCTATTATTTTATAAAGTACATGCAAGAACCTCTAGACTTGTAAAAAAGAATGGTAGTAAGACTTAAATCGGTTGAGTTAGGTATATATCAATCTATGCTTTTCATTACAAGTTTGGAGGGAAAAGTAAATCACTTCTCATAATTGGTCATTTGTCGGAATCAAAGAATTATTATTCAAAAAATTAATCATAAACATATATAATTAAGATATCTTACGTCTTAATATATGATGCAGTAACAACATACTTAAACTTAAAATGGTCCTCCGATTTGAGTCTAAAAAAGTTCTAAACTCGTCTAGTTAGTGCTTTTACAGAATCGTAAAGGACTATTGACTAAAAGACTCAAACAGATAGTGCATAAAATGGATTCCCAAATCTAATTTTAAATGGTATTTAAAAGCTTTGATTATGCTCTTCAACAATCGCATCCACTTTCCCTCATCTTTCTTGAGTCCACGAGTAATTAAAGGATTGATGAGTATTCTGTTTAGTGCATGTTTAGTTCGTTAATTTGAGTTTATATATGATTTTATGTGAGAGTTTTTTACTATATCAAAAAAATTAGATGTGACTATTTCTGAAAGCTTTTTACTGTAGCAAAACTTAAATTCTAAACTCGAATCGGTGGGCTCGTTTAGTTCGTTGATTCGAGTTGAGATGTGACTTTATGTGAAAACTTTTTACTGTAGTAAAAAAATTAGATGTGACTATTTTTGAGAGCTTTTTACTGTAGTAAAACTCAAATTCTAAACTTAAATCGGTGAAATGAACGAACAAGGCCTTATAAGTTCCGTTCATTTTACCGATTCGAGTTTAGAATTTGAGTTTTATTACAGTAAAAAGTCTTTAAAAATAGTCACATCTAACTTTTTTGTTACACTAAAAAATTATCACATAAAGTCACATCTCAACTCAAATTAAAAATTTAAATCAGCAAACTAAACGGATTCATAATTTACAGATAAATATCAGTTAAACAAATTGTAAATAATTAAGAAAACACGAATGATTAGGGGTGCAATTAATAGGAGTATGTAAGAGAGTGACTAGTTAGGGACAGGGGACCCCCGAGCCAGACTCATATTCATCATAATTATTATTAATTACAGCTCCCACTCTTACTGACCTCATTTCTCCTCCCTCCTCTTACCTTAATTAAAATCCTTCTTAATTAAATCTCTCTCACTCTTTTGATCATCTGCCACAAACTTAACTAAGAAATAATATTAATCAAACATAAATCTCTCTCTCTCTCTCTCTCTCTCTCTGTGTTTCACTTTCTGAGCTTGGAAATCTGTTTCAATGGCATTTAATTACTATTCTGCCACCACTCCACCTTAATTGCTACCACCTATACCATTACTCTCTCTCTCTCTCTCTCGTATATATATCTCCAAGATCCGTATATATATATATATATATATATATATATATATATATTTTGCCATCAATTCAAGCAATTTTCTCTCCTTTTCTTCTCAGCATATATAAGGATAAATAAATAAATAAAGAAATCGTTAATAATAAACTAAGTAAAAGGGACGTCTCCTTATAATAGTAAACCTCTGATTTCTACTCTCTCTCTCTCTCTCTCTCTCTTCCCGATCGAATCTCTCTCAGTTTCAGAGCTCCTTCAACCCCCGAGAGAGAAAGTAGAGTAGAGTAGAGCTACTTTTCTCTCTCTCCGTGTTTTCTTTTCTTTTGAATCTAAGAGGAAATGTTTTCGCCGGCATTTTGAACATTCAGAGTTCATAATTCACATATGTGATCTTGAGTAAGGTTTTTGTTTAGGAAAATCTTGATTGGAAATTGGAAATTATATATATTCATATACAAAATGCGAGTGAAGGAGATGCACCCGCTGTGCTGCATTTCGCTGGAGAGCGCGGCGGGAATCGGAGACCAGTCGCCGGAGATGCTGTCTCGGACAAGGAGCTTGCCGGCGAGCCTGGCCGGTGGGAGTAGATCGGAGATGAATGCGGCTGCGGCGGCGGCGGAGGCGACGGTGGCGGGAGTGCTGTACAAGTGGACGAATTACGGGAAGGGGTGGAGATCGAGGTGGTTCATGCTGAGAAACGGCGTCCTCTCCTACGCCAAGATTCGCCGGCCGGAGATTACCGCACTCAATCTCTTCACTCCAAACGACGACGTTCGCTTCATCGGAGAGATCTCCTCCAATCGCCTCTCCGCTCGCCGGAATAAGCCCCACAAGAAATCCGTCGCTATCGTCCATCTCAAGGTAAAGATAAATAACAAAAAATGAACAAAAATTGAATTTTGCAATCGCATTAAACGATTCGTTTCGTTCGTCATTCCGATTCCGATTCTACGACTTCCCTTATTATTTATTTTTTTTTGGCACATAATAAAAATGTATTTATGGTTCTCTCTGCTTCAGAGAAATGCAAATGCCTAATTTGCCATTGATATCTGAGTGAGAGAAGCTTAGCTAAAAAAACTGGTGGTTTCTCGCATTGTTCGTCGTATTTTCTCTCTCTTCTCGTTTTCTGGTTTTTTGGTTTTTCAATTTCCCACATTGGGACTTTCTGATTTCGTTTTTTTATTTTTTGGGGGGTTTTAATTTTCGCAGTTTAACTGGTTGTTAGTGCATAGTGCGTCACATCAGCAGGTGGGAGGGAAGAGAGGGAAGAGGGTAAAGATAGGCTGCGACGTAGGCCTAGGTTAATTCATCTCTTGTCACATCATCTAGCGCTTCTCCATTGGTCCGATTTCATCACCTCCAACTTCTCAAATGCCCTTCTTTTTTTTTCTTTTCCCAATTATGTTCTCATGATATCATCACTTTCTATTTGAACCAATATATATATATATATATATATATATATATATATATAAATCAGAACTTCAATCTGCGAAGCTATTCCAAATTCTTGGAATTTTTTTTTTTAACAAATATTGTTTTCTTTTCTCTTTCCTAGACAGAGTTGTATCTGATAGCAAGACGGGAAGGGTTTTGTTTTGTTTATATTAACTATTATAAAAGGAAGAAAATGTAAGAGCACAGTGATCGGACGGTGGAAATTGTGTTTTTCTTGAGCGATATCACAAGTGGGATTGTTTTTGTTTTCTTGTTTTATTTTCTTTTTGACTTTGTCGTTGAGTTTTTTTTTTTTTCCTTTTTAAATTACAATTTTCTTGTAGTTGCCTTTAATCAAGCTCTATATTTTTAAACATGGCTTGACGTTTGAGATATGGGATTTGAATTTTGATTATTAAGAAAGGAACATGGTGGGGACTTGAGACTACCATATTACTGGTGGGGTTTAGCACTATTTCAAAGATTGGATTTTGTGATAACATATAAAATTACATTTTAGTGTCTCCAAAAACAATAAAGGCATATTCTTTGTTAGTTTTCTAAATGGGGATATTCTAAATCCAAATGCTAGATCTGAACGATGAACTCCATCTTAAATTTCATATAATTTTAACGTAAAAATCGGTGGGGCTACGAATTTCGTTATCCGAAATTGATGAAAGCTAAGATATTTTTGTCTTTGTTTTTATAAGAAGACAGCTGTCTTTGTTCTTTGAACTTTGAACTTTGTTAGTGTTGTGTTGGGTTGAAATTGAAATGAAATTGAATCTTGTTTAGCAGATATCGTCGTTTCGAGAAAGCAAGTCAGACGACAAGAAGTTTTACATATTCACAGCAACAAAGACGCTTCACTTGAGAACTGATTCAAAGAGAGATAGAGAGGCTTGGATACAAGCTTTGGTGTCAACAAGGAGTCTATTTCCGCTAACTAGGACAATAAACGACAATCTTCTCTCAAATATTGTGCCAAATGATCTGTCTGTGTCGACAGAAAGGCTTAAGAAGCGGATGCTTGAAGAGGGTGTTGGTGAGAACCTTGTGAAGGATTGTGAGCAAATCATGCTCTTCGAGTTCTCTGAAATACAAGCACAAGTTAAGCTTCTTTGTGAAGAGCGCTCCAATTTACTTGATACCTTGAGACAGTTGGAGGTTAGTTAATTTTTCGTCTTTAAAAAAAATAAAATAAAATACTACCATGCTTTGCTTGCCAACACGTATCTTCTTTTGGAAATCTTCTTTTTTTCTTTTAACCTCAGTTTATTAAATCTTTATTATTATATTTTTTTTCTAGCATTCTGATGAATCATGCATGACAAATTCTATTTGGAAAAAAATGATATTTGCCCCTATCACTCACAAAATGATGGGTCCTATTGGAATGAATACGGATGCTTATAGTTGACACTGCTGCTTAACTGGATCAAGCTTGACCCAGGCAATATGTCCATGAAAAAACGACAATAAACTTTATTTCGCAAGCACGGCTGCGTTTCTTGGACCAAACCAAGCAAGTTTCTATACAGTGATGCACACTTGGAGCTTGTTTGGTTAAAGGGAAAAATGGAAGAAATGTGTGAGAAAATTAATGGAAAAATTTTAGGACCCATGGTTGTTTGGTAGGAGACGAGAGAAGAGAATGGATTAAGTGAGTGATTTCCTTTAAAAAGTCTCAATTTTGATCTCTCTCAATGTAGATAGACTAAAATAAGGAATCGTACTAAAATACGAGAAAGGTCCTCCCTTTTCTCTTCCCTCTCCTCAGTTAGGTTATATACCTTTGTGTGGTCCTTATTTTCTTTTCCTCTTACTAAACACACCCTAAAGCTAGTTCAATTTTGAAGAGTTGTACAAATTTATTCCGATTGGCTAAATTCTTATTCATTCATTTTTTTTTTCTAATGTAACTACTGTTATAAAAAATAAAGTAAACTTGCCACATCTCAACAGCGTTGGCACATAGCTGATAAACAACGACGGGCTCAACTAATCTCTGATGTTCATTGGACAAATAGCCGATCATGGAATGCCG
>NW_010359918.1:524641-541735 GCF_000414095.1 Morus notabilis
ATGCCGAGTCGAAAAACATGTTTTTCATGGAGTAATTTTAGGTTAATTGGCGTTTGTTTGTTCCATTTTGATGTGACATCACATCAAAGTGGCATTCCCAAAGCTGGAGATTGTGATGGTTCAGTGGCATTGCCTTGTTTGCAAATGCAATGCATTTCAGAAATTTCCTTTGGCAGTCTGTTGTCTGGAATGCTATCTTCTATGATTAAATTTTAATTTTGTTAATTCCGTTTTGGGTTTGTGATATTGCTTATAGTTTCACTGTTTTCATATGCAGGCAGCTAATATTGATGCGGAAGCATCTGGAATAACTGATGGCGAATACCAATTGACAAGGCATGAGTTTTCGAGTCTAGGACGTGGAAAATATAGTGGTAAGATTGAGTGATTTGTGTTCCTTCTCTTTGCTTTATTATTCAATGTTTGCAAAGAAACTATCAACTGTTGATCATGTCAGTATTGGGATCAGATCTGAGGATGCTGACGAACAAGAATTCTTCTTGAAACTTAGTACTATCTATCACGACCATTTCTTTTTAATTTTTATATATTTATTTGGTTCTTAGAATGCAGCACAACCGAGTCATCTGATGATATTGAGAAACAAGAGCTTGAAGAAGTGTCAGATGAAGATGAAGCATCCTTTTATGACTCAAGAGAGGAATTTTCTGAATCCACCACTGGTTGTGGCTCTATGAAAGAAGTTGTAAATAACACTGACAAGCATAGGAAGCCCGAAAGTCAATTCGGTAATGCAGAGAAAATGCAGAATCAGAAGGAAGTAGTTCATGAGTCTAGGTACCCACATGTTGAAAGGCGAAAAAAGCTTCCCGATCCACTCGAGAAGGAGAAAGGAGTTAGTCTATGGTCTATGATCAAAGACAATGTAGGGAAGGATCTCACACGAGTTTGCCTTCCTGTTTACTTTAATGAGCCGATATCATCCCTTCAGAAATGTTTCGAAGACATGGAGTACTCGTATCTCTTGGATCGAGCATATGACCATGGAAAAGCGGTAAAATTGATTAATTCATGAGTGTCTTTTAGTTAGGATGTCTTGCCTATTCATGGTCCTAATTATTAGAGAATCTCTCCTTATCCCTTTCTATTGCTCCATCTTAAGACTTTTGAGTACATGTCATGAAAGTTAATCGAGTTTCTTGTGTTTCAAGTTAGGATAATTAGGTTCAATGCAGTGGAATAGTTCACAGTTTATATATCAAAGAGAAAAAAAATAAGATTAGAATTTCTGGATTCTAATTCACTTCCTTGGTGTCTTGTGTGATGTTGTCAGGGGAACAGCCTCCAAAGGATTCTGAATGTTGCAGCGTTTGCGGTGTCTGCATATGCTTCGTCTGAAGGTCGGCATTGCAAGCCCTTCAATCCTTTGTTGGGGGAAACATATGAAGCTGATTATCCTGATAGAGGAGTTCGCTTCTTTTCTGAGAAGGTATCTGTCATACAACATTGAAGTTGATTAGAAAAAGGAAATGCGCTTTTATGTTGAGCTTAAACTAAAAATGGTCCAATAAGGTTGGCAAATAAATTTCAGGTTTTTCTTATGAAGATATTGTAATGGGAAGAATCTTTTGTTGGATAATTCTGGACTACAGAGATGATGGATCATTGTGGGATATGATTGATAAATATAAGAAGAAATATTCAATCTTCAATCTAAAATGTTTAAACAAATATTCAATATTGAAACAGGTTAGTCACCACCCAACCCTCATTGCCTGCCACTGTGAAGGTAGAGGCTGGAAATTCTGGGGCGACAGCAACCTCCGATCGAAATTTTGTGGCACGTCAATTCAGCTTGACCCTGTTGGAATTCTATCTGTAGAATTTGATGATGGTGAAGTTTTCCAATGGAGTAAGGTGCATAAATTGCTGTACATTGAGTGGTTTTTTTATGTCTCTCTATTTGTATGTTCAAGTCCAAATGAACTGAGATACAATCATGATGTTCGTAGGTAACAACGTCTATTTATAACCTTATCTTCGGCAAAGTCTACTGTGATCACCATGGGATTATGCATATACGTGGGAACCGCCAGCATTCATGCAAACTCAAGTTCAAAGAGCAGTCACTTCTTGACCGAAATCCTCGCCAGGTTAGCAATGCAACTCCATGCTTAAATCCTGTAATCACAAGAAAACCTCAGAACCTTCTTTGTTCTGTTTTCTGGTTTGTTTATTTACTAAGGATGCAACTTATTAATCTAAATTTGGTGTTATTTTCATTCCCTAAACATGATTAGCTAATTACTTGAGTATCTTAATTTTGCAGGTTAATGGATTTGTCGAAGATGTTACGGGCAAAAAATTTGCTACATTATTCGGCAAGTGGGATGATAGCATGTATTATGTTAATGGTGATAGGAGCAACAATCCAAAGGACTGCACTTCATCATCTGAATCATCCTTGTTGTGGAAAAGGACTAAGCCGCCTCCTAATTTGACGCGGTACAACTTAACTTCATTTGCGATCACATTGAACGAGCTAATCCCTGGTTTGCAGGTAGACATGATATATTAGATGAAGTTATTTCACGTGCATTTTAATTTTCCTCATGCATCTCTAATCGTTTTTTATAGCTTTGTCTGATCCCGGGTATTTGATCACGGATTAAGGAGAAGCTACCGCCCACGGATTCCAGGCTTAGACCAGACCAGCGGCATCTGGAGAACGGAGAATATGAGAAGGCAAATGCAGAGAAACAGCGGTTAGAGAAGAGGCAGAGAATGGTATGAAATACAATGCGCAGTTGGTGAAAATCTGTTTTCACAACACAAACTAGAAGAAATAACTTATATTGTTTCACCGACGAGTTCTAATGACATGTCTGTCATCATGCAGTCAAGGAAACTACAAGAAAATGGGTGGAAGCCGAAATGGTTCGAGAGAGATGGTGGAAACGGACCTTTTCGCTATGTGGGCGGCTATTGGGAGGCGCGCGAGCAGGGGAAATGGGATGGCTGTCCCGATATCTTTGGTGAATTCAATGAAGGCCTTGCTGATCCCTTGGAAGGGTCATGAAATGATTCAGGTTTATATCTGTTTCTCCCCCACAAAACATTATTACATTTATTTAAAACTGCCTTTTTACAATGATGTGATAACAAGTACATCTTTGAATTGAACGTTTCATCTGAATAAAACTAAAACTTTGATAAAAATACAGGCTACAGGATACAGATAAAAAGCGTTTCAGAACTAGTGTGGAGAAAAAGGTCCACCCGAGTTTATAGCTGGGTTAAAGAACTGACCCCACCAAAGGGGAATTTAAAGAAGGGATTAAATCTTCTAACTATAACTAAGTTGAGGGTTAGATTATAGTCTAAGATATCCTTGTAACTCCAAAGATGTTTAGATTATCGTCTAACGTCACCAAATGTTAGAGATGTTTGAGTGTTGGATTATGTAATGTAATGGTAATATCTCGCTGTCCTTTTCTCTTTCTCCCCCCCTAATGTGTGGTGCTAGTGATTGGCTGAGCACTGATTTTAGTTCCACATTTATTTGTATTCTCTTTTTCAGAATAAAAGAAGAAAAGATGTATTCATGTCATCATTTGAGTCCAGCAAATGGAGTTGAGTACTTGAGTTCATGTTTCGGTCACTCTCTCTTGGGTAATTTACCAAAAAAAAAAAAAAAAAAGGACTTGATTTAGTATCTCGTTTTAAGAAATGACTGATTTCTTTTTCACAAGAGTATATAAATCCAATTGGGAAAAAATAAGTTATTACGGGTAAATAAGGAATTTACTATACTAAAATTTACAGCGTAATAAAAATAAATAGTATATTTATCATTCCTCAAAATTTTATGATTGACAAATTGTCCCCAAAAAGTTTAATTTTGACAAGTAATTGCTTGAGTTTAACAAAGTACTCCATAATGTTTCCAAATCAACCACAACTTCTGAAAATTTGGATGGAAACGACTTCCTATAAGTCAAGTGAGCTCATTTAAATGAAGATATTGAAATTTGGACTACAAAGTAGAGTGTATCATGTCGTCTCCATGAGAATCTTTCCATATAGTTGATCAATTTGAGAGGGACTTTGTAATATCTCAGGCGGTTTAAAACCAATATCGACAACAGATTCGTATTGTATATTAGAAAGAATTGCAGATTTACGGGCAATTTGGTTCCCATTTTCAAAATGGTGATTTCATATAATTGGTGTAAAGATACTGCTTTGGGAAAATAGTTCTTGGTTCCTCAAAACACACATTGCATCAGACAACAAAGAAAACAACTTTATTTGGATCATTCTTGCTCATACAACTAGAACTTCAAATATAAGGTTTCCCTGCATCACCAGAACTATATGAGTGATGAAACCATAAATAATTTTCACATCAAAATGCTTTCCTTTAATATTTAAGGCCGACTTATATAACATTAATATTGTATTATTAGAACCTTTTTCACATGTGGCCCTGTCATGAAATCTCTTATTCTTATAGAATTTGACCATTTTCATATTTCAAATGGTACATAATAAGCACAAGAATTCACATCATACAAACAAAATATTTTTTTGTAAAAACAGTTCAACAATAACATATTAGAACGTAATATTATTGTTTAAGTAATATAATAGAAGGTATATTTTCAGTTAAGCTGCTTAAGAGGGAAAGCTATTCTCTATATGATGGTGGGACGCATAATGCATGTATTTGATGGATTAATAAATTGTTTATTAGATAGATATATTCAACGCTATATATTGGAAGAATGATATGTTCAATGTTTATATCATGCAAATATCAAAATCCTAGTAGTCCTCCCTGGGCTTTGGTGATTTGCTAATAAAATATATAAATAATTATATCTTTTGTACCTTTTTGACAACCAAGAAAGTTGGATCGCCCTTTGAAACTTTGACATTAACACGTACTTATTTAATTTATTTCTCATTCATCCCAAAATCCCAAATCATAGCTTTTGCTTCCAATGGATGCAAAATTTGCCTCACATGAATATAACGCGATATATAATCATATATCGTTGATTATTTTATATGATTGGTTTTTGTAGGGCCCCTTAGAATTATTGGGGTTGTTGACGAATTATTGATCATAACGTTATAATTTATTGTATATATGTGTATAGGTCTAATGTGCATAAACAAAAGAAAAAATTAGGTTCTTAGCGTCTCATACCATTCATTGGACAAGGACATTGCTACCCATATGTTTGTTACAATAAATAACTATTGCTCATATTATTGTTGAGAGACACCACATGTGAAACTGACTCAATGTATTTTAAAAGTTTAACTTGACTCAAAAAATTAACTTATTAAGTTTTGGGTCATTCTATACATACAAACTATTTCATATTTTTACCCACTTTTTATTTGGAACAACACACGTGTACTTTTTTTTAACAATTATGAATAGAATGGTTCAGTAATTAAGATGTCTTTCGTTTTTCATTTTCCGCTTCCAAAATGATGAGCTCAAAATTTGATACTTTCAAAGTCCCTACCTAATTAATGGACAATGCAATACTGAACTTGTGGTAGTGCGTGTGAGTAAAACAAAACTTAAATATTGAGTAGGTTTTTTATTTTATTGTATTAGTGAGCACTTTGATTCTGTTCAATTGAAATGACATAACAAAATGACGCCGACGATCCATTTTCCCCAGGAATAAAAGCTACTGCCCATGATTTTCTCAAAAATGGCATTCCTTAACGGTCTCTTCCTAATTTTTACTTTGTTTTTGCAATATATGTGAGATCCAATAATATCACATTTCTCACCCTTTACGAAAAATACATTGCTCGTGTCATGTGGGATTTGAATGAGATGGAGTGGCAAATTTCTGGGCTACTAACTTATTTATACAACAAGTTTATTATTATTAGTGAGATTCCAACCAGTAATGCTCGTCTCTAGTTTTGCCTGCTAGCTACGGACAATCTGTTTGATTTGGATTACACTTTTGCACGAGTACACATTATTGGTATTAATCTCTTTAATTTAGTTTTATTTTCTGTTTGTTTTTCTTTTGTTATATATATATATATAGTATTGTATTGTATTATATTTATGATCTCTTTGTTTTAATTGAGGAGTTGATCATAATTGAAGCCATCTGGTAAGATCATAGCTAGGAGATCATAATTATGCATGTTCTTAATTTATCTCATACATGAGAAAGTTGTATTACAATATTTAAATAAAGAGATTGTTACTCTCACTCTTTTTATCACTCTTTTTGTCACCTCTGTATTTTTGTTTATACATAGACTCCACTAATTTCTATTAGAAAAGGAAAAAAAAAAAAATTAAACTCGAAACCATTTCCTTTAATTTCTATTTTGCATATAATTAATAACAAGCTACAATCTCATTAAAAGTCGACTTGTGACACTGGAAAGGCCTCCACCGAGAAGCAATGATTTTTTTTTTCTTTTTTTCTCTCTCTCCATCTAATTTTTAGTGACAAACGACATCAACTTCCTCCAACTCTATGCCAGCATCAGCAAGCCTCTTGTCCTTGTACACATACCATTTGGCACAAACCAAATATATCACAAAATTCAAGGCACTCAAAGCCGCCAACAACCAATAGAAGTCATAAAGCCTGCCTTGGTTAAGATTATCCGGCAACCATGGTTTTGTATTCCATGTCACTTTATGCACAATTGTCACCAACAATGAGCTAACAAAAAACCCAAGTGACAATGTGCTCAAAAACAGCCCTGTGCTCATTGTCTTCATTCCTTTGGGGCACTCCCTAAGAAAGAAGTCAAGTTGACCAATGTATATGAATGCCTCCCCTGACCCCACTAGGAAAAACTGTGGGACCAGCCAGAAAACGCTCATGGGGATCTCAGCCGTTGCACTATCGGTCAAGCCGTGTGATCTTGCCACGTGGAGGCGTTTGATCTCGGTGAGAGCAGCGGCTATCATTGCAAAGATGGAGAAAACAAGGCCAATCCCAATGCGTTGCAAAGGGGTTAGGCCTTGTGGGTTATTGAGGAGATTTCTAGTGATTGGGAGAATGATTCTGTCGTAAACCGGGACCGTCAAGAGAATGCTGCCAACGAAGAAGACAGTGAGGGAAGCGCTTGGGATCTGGAAAGAGCCCATGTAGCGGTCCATGGTGGTTGCTTGTGATACAGAAAAAGTGACAAATTGTGCATAAATTGTCCAAAATATTATGGTGGTGGCCCAAATGGGTAACATTCTGATCACTGTTTTCACTTCCTCTATGTCTGTTAGGGTTGATAAATTCCACTTGGTCACCGTGGCCGGTGCCAAATCTGGCCTCTTGATTGCTGCCTTGTCCAAGAAACTGCACCGCGCAAGAAAATATTTATATATATGCATGAAAACTAGATTTTCAGCAGTTGAAAAATTTTCATGATTGTAATTTTTATATAATGAGCCGACAATAATTTTTTAATCATATGACGTGATAATAGCTAATATGTGTCAATCTCTGGGAACGTAAGGGAATCAAAAATAAAAAAAGGGATCACACTTTACTTAGATCCACTTTAAGCCAGCTATACACCTTTTTTTTTTTTTTTTTTTGCTTTGCTCTGAAGCTATACACCTTTATTGAAAAGAAGAAGTTGGAGTTACTCGTACGTGAGGTGCTGTTGGATGATGTGGGTCGTCACATGATGAGTCACAGATATTCTTTCTTTGTTTTTTTTTTTTTTTTTGGTTTTTGGCTTGTTGGGGTAAAATGGAGACATTAAGTACACAACACAAGAGTTTGCTTGAAGAAAAAAAAAAAATTCTGTGGTATGGTTTTAATTGTTTCTAAAAATAGGGGGATGTGAGTGATGGAAGAAATTAAAGGGAACAGGCAGATGATAAAGTGGGTAAATATATATATATATATATATATATATATGTGGGTCGTTGTCTTGTGTGGGTTAGCTCTTACCTGGGGAGGGGAAGATGCATTGGACTAGCTAATATTAATGCATGGTGCTCCAAGACAAGAGGTGTGAGGACTGATTCGGTGCACATAATTAAAGGCAATAATGTTATGTGATGTTCCCTAATCCCTCGTGATTCCTTTTTGATTATATATATATATATATATATATATATAATTCTATCTATCAGTACTGATCTGTAATATTATTATTTGGCTATTAATTATTGCTAAGTGTGAAGATTCAACTTATGCTGCCACGTGGCATTGTCTTATTGAAGACAGCCAACCCCGTGTTGTGCATGGGTTGTACATATATATAACGCTGGCTACTTTATCGGGAAATGATTAAATGGGACGTACATGTTTACCTTTTATTCATATATACACTATAATTACTTTTATCAACAAAAAAAAAAAAAAAAATACTATATTTATATATATGTGAGATTCAAATGGATATGATTCTAATGCTACAAAAATCGATGCGGGATTTTTTCTCTCTCTCTTGTTTACATGTGTGGTCCTTAGATCTGAAGTTTCCATTTTTTTTTTTTGTTTTTTCTCCCCTCACTTCTCTTTGGTTTATTCTGGTACATATAAATTGAAACTTGTTCAGATATTTATGAGAATTAAATAAATGATGATGTAATCTGCATCTTATACAGACATAATATTGCTACATATATAACCAAGCCAAATACCTGCTATATATATATATATATATTCACACGAGCTAGTTAATCAAAGTAAAATTGGCTGTCCTGTCCATTTGATAGACCAATAACCAAGGGATAAATACATTCCTTTCATTGATGGATAAGCCTACTCTGTTGTAACACTCCCACCTCTCTCTCTCAATCTCTCTCTCTCTCTCTCTCTCTCTCTCTCTCTCTCTCTCTCTCTCTCTCTCTCTCTCTCTCTCTCTCTCTCTCTCTCTCTCTCTCTCTCTCTCTCTCTCTCTCTCTCTCTCTCTCTCTCTCTCTCTCTCTCTCTCTCTCTCTCTCTCTCTCTCTCTCTCTCTCTCTCTCTCTCTCTCTCTCTCTCTCTCTCTCTCTCTCTCTCTCTCTCTCTCTCTCTCTCTCTCTCTCTACTTGTAAATTGACGAGACTAATTATATGCATGTCAATCTCCTTCAATTATTTTCACTAGCTAGTTCTTGGACGTTTTTACTTTGCCCCACGCAACTAACCTAGCTACAAAATTAATGCACGTCACTCTCCTTCAATATGGTAATTACTACCATGGTTTTTATTAGTTATAACACGATTCACGTGTAAGGTTTGATTAATTTATTCCCTACAAATCTATCATTGTCCTAATTTGATCCAAAGTCAATATATGGGTCTATAAGTCCGCTCATAATCTCATCAGAAATATATTAGCTTTAGCATAAATATATTATATGTGCGTGTGAGATGTAATATGACCGTTGATTCACATTAATTACTCAATCTGGTCAAGACTTTTTCGCTAGTTAGTAGCGCGCAAAAAGGGGAAAAGATTCAAAGTTCTCTACAATATGATTAGTTTTAATTCTTTTAACATTAAGTTTTATTCTTATGACCCCTCGAGAAAAAAGAAACAATTAATTAACTGGAGAGGAAAAGTAATTAATAGGACAGTTAAGGCATCTCAAGCTTCCTGTTCTTCCAAGCAGCCACAAAGACAGTGGCCATCTGCGTGAGAGGGCTTCCACTGAGTTTCTTGAAGCGGTAACGCCTTGTCCCCGACAAGAGCACGACTAATCCCAAGACTATTGCGCATGCACATATTCCGTAACCCCATTCTCGTCCGAGGTTGTCTTGGATGTACACCAGAACTGTCACCGCTCCAAGAGAGCCTATGCTTATGAAGAAGAAGAACCAGTTAAAGAACTTTGTCATTTTTTTTCTCTCTTCTGCATCGGTCTCGTCAAACTGGTCGGAGCCGAAGCCGGAGACGCTGGATTTTAGGCCGCCGGTGCCGAGGGCGGTTAGATACAGCGCTATGTAGAGGACGGTGAGCTCCATGCCGCTTGCCTGGATGCACGGCTTGTCGGCCGTGCATTTTGGTGGCCGGAGGCTTGGGACAATGGTTGAAATTGTCAATATCGTTACACCCTAATAAATAAGACCACCACCAAAACCCTAATAAGAAATCACTTTGCGCCAAGATTAAGAATCTAGATATAAATTGTTATTTTTTATTTTTTACACAAGTTATATGCCAACAAGAAGATAGGCTTACAGTTGCTTGGACGGTGGCAAAGATGGCAATGGTGAGGTATCTATGAAATCAAAGACGACGAGGAAAGCCGAACGTGTTAGGGGGAAAAAAAAAAAACAAACAAACAAACGTTTTTTTAACGTAATTAATCTAATTAAGTGACATAGTACTATTAGAAAGCTGCAGAAAACAGCATGTGTATATTAAGATATCATTTATTTTATCGATTCAAGTTTAGGATTCGAATTTTGTTATAACAAAAAGCTCTCAGAAATAATCATATTTAATTTTTTTACTATAATAAAAAGCTATAATATAAAATTATATCTCAACTCGAATTAAAAACTCGAATCAACGAACTAAACGACAAAATTAGGCTGGCCTGTAGATATATATTTTAAATTGAATTTAATAATTAATGATTATATACCTGCCAAGAAAGGTATCGGCGATGAAGCCGCCGAGCAAGCAGAGCATGAAAGAGGTGCCGAGGAAGTTGGTGACGGTGTTGGCGGAGGTAGCATTTCCCAAATGCATGGTTCCCACCAAGTACGTCACCAAGTTCACGGCTATACCAAGCGTTGTCAACCTCTCCATTACTTCTCCACCTGATTATTTAGTAAAACATTTATAGTTCATATATACATACATATATTAGTAATTTATATATATATATATATATATAGTGTGTGTGTGTGTGTGTGTGCGTGTGTGCGCGGAGAAGAAGAATTAAGAATTAGGAAGGTAATATTTTTAAGGGAGGAGAGGAGGTGGGAGGACCTAGAATCATGGCGGCGGAAGCCCATCCGCCGGTTTTCGACCGCTCGGCGGGGCGGCCCTTGTAGTCCCAGGCATCTGGGATGGTTTCCCCTTGTTTTTTGGGGAGAGAATTGGTACTTGACATTTTTTTTATTCCCTAATATATGTGATACCACTGCAAGGCAGTGGTTTTCTTTTTTTTTTTTTTTTTTGGTTGGAAAGGTTAAGTTTTTGCAGAAGCCTGAGAGAGAGGCTTGGATAATGGTTGAGGGGGATAAGAAATTATGAGACTGTGGCACAAGCGGGCGAGGGAGGCTTGTGTCCCTTTATACTTGGAGCTTGGAGGCCCCACATTACCTTGGCACGAACATAAAACATTGCTACGTGGCAATTGTGAAATTACTAATTTAGGTATGCGCATGCATAATTGAGTTGCCATTAGAATTTTTATAACATAGAATATAAATAATAAAAAGAATAGATAAAACAAAAATTATTATGAAATTTAAAAAATATGTATATAATATTGTGCAAGTAAAAAGCATATAGGTGGTTCTTTCACAAACCTTTTGTCTCCCTACACTCTCTTTTTAAATAGTACACGTCATATTTTATATAATTCCAAATGATGAATTTATTTTTAACACACCCCTATTATTTTAAAAATAGTCCTAACTCTTTTTTTTTTATAAAATTAATAATTATTGAGAATTTCATTTTTCTTTTCACACTCAACATTTCATTTTAATTTATAATATTATTTATTTTTAAAATGAAAAGACAATCTCATGGAAATCTTATAGAAAGAAAAACACTACATATGTACAAATGTTGCGAAATATTTTTAACATGCATGAATATTGCACATGTCTTTTTTTCTGATGAAAACATTGCTCGAGTTTGGTAGCTTCTACATGACGCACAAGCATTATAGTAACCTAGTATTTCGCATGAGAAGTAAACGTATTCACGACATTGAACATGTTATTTTTGTGAATCAAAAGATTACATGAGTTAGATGGTTGCATGTTATACAAAAGATAACCCCGCAAGGAGGGACAAAAAGTAGCCTTTGCTTTAAAATGAAATGATAATCTTATGAATTAAAATTAAATGGTGAATATGTAAAGAAAGATAAAATTATCAAGGCCTTTGGAATTGATCCCGTTTTTATTTTTCACATTTTTTGAGAAAAAAGAATGAAAACATTGTTAAAACGGCATTTGACGCAATAAAGACAAAAAACGGAAATGAAAACGATTTTTTGGTTTAGTGTAAAATGAGGGAGAAATGAAAAACGACATTTAGTTGTTAGTGCATTTTTATATTGGCTTATTTTTGGCAAATTAGTTGTAAGATTGGTTGGCATTGTAAATTGGTAGACCTATTAAGGAAAGTCTTGTTGTCATGTTTATGGACTACAAATCAAAGGATTTGATTGCTGAAAATGAAGATTGGACTTTTGGGGGAATTAATGGCCGGTAAATCTTCAAGCTTGAGGAGCTTTTTGAATTAGAGGTGCAACGACAGAAAAAAAAAGACAGAGGCAAAACGTGGTGTGGGGACACAGGGCTGAAAACAGAAAAATCTGGATAGGCACATGAGCAACTTTGCTATATATACATAAGTGGCATACGTGAGTTTTTGGGCACCTTAAAAAAAATATTGGGTAATCACAGGATACATTTGGGGCATGGTTTTTATAGAAGAAATATTCAGAAAAATTCTATGTGAGAGCAAGCCTTTATGTGTTGATTAAAGATCGTCCTTCGGGAGAAGGATTAGAAGCTTTCGGGAGAAAGCGCACTGCCAGCCGAAGGGATTTCGCCATGCAGTTTGAAGACGAGTGGTGCTCGCTGGGCAAGGCCATTAAGGAGATTCGACACGGCGGCGACAACGTCAAGGAGGGAGTCTTTGGGTATATAAGTCCGATTGGTGTTTGTAATCCTTTGAACTTAGTGGATTGTTCATTGTCTGGGTGTGGCCCCGCAGAGTCAGTGTGCGCACCGGACTGCGATATCATTTTTCTGGAGTTATTTACATTCCTGCATTATTTTCCTGCATTTTGCCTTGCTGGTTTAATTTCAGATTCTCTGTCACAAAACAGTGTTATAGTAAAGTGTTGCAACACCACTTGTGACACCAGGATAAAAACGGACCTAACAGTTATTTTTCATTTTTTGTTTTCATTTTCTCATCTCTCGAGCACAGAGAGAGAGAAAGAAAAACATTACTGGGTTCTTTTTACACTGAAAATAATCGCTTGATAAAACTACCAAACACATTTTAAAAATGATTTCTGTCTGAGATTGAAAACGTTTTCATTTTCATTTTCATACAAAAAATAAAATCAATTTGTAACGAATTCCAAACGCGCCCAATAATTTGTTGAAAATAATAAAGGGTAATTTTAGAACAATAGGGATGTGTTAAAAATACATTTCAATTATTTCAAATATGATGCATGTATTTAAAAGGAGGTGTAGAGGATAAAAGAGAAGTGTCAATAGAATCAACCTATGATTAAATATATGAAACATTTTAAATTATAAGATAACAAAATAAAAAATTAAAGGAGTTGAAATTAAAAAGAAAAAGAAAAAAAAAGTAAAACACTTCAAACTCACCGTTTTACCATGGAATGAACAGTTTCTAGATTAATAAAGAAAAATTAAGGAATGAAAACTTAAAAAGGAAAGGAAAAATAAGTAAAAACACCTAAAACTCACAATTTTAAACTACCATTAAATGATCAGAAGCCATATATAACAGAATAAAAAAATAATAAAAGAGTTTAAACTTAAAAAGGGAGAGGAAAAAAAATCAACGTTTGGACTATTTCATTAGTAGTAACCACATATCTACTCTTTTATATATTAGGGATGACAATTCGTATTACGTGTCGTGTTCGTATCGTATTTTGATCGTTTCTTTCTAAATTTACAGTCAACTCGAACACGACCCGTGACAGGAATTTTTTAAAAACCGCAATACGAACACGACACGATCACTTTATGGGTTGACATGACACGACTCAAAAATGACCCGTGACACGAAATTGACCCGTGAACCTGAAATTGATACGAAAATTATATATATTTTTTAGTTTTTTACATATTAGAAATAACTTAAAATTTATAACACACTAAAATACAATAACATCCATCAAAATTAAGCAAATAATAGTATAAGATTTTGAGTATAACTATCATGATATCACAAGTTCATAATAAAATCTAAAATATGTAATGAAAAAAATATATTTTTTAGTTTTTTACGAGTTTTGTGTTGTGTTCGGGTTAGGTGGGTCCAACCTGAAATTAACCCGTATTTTTCGTGTCAATTTCAGGTTTATCCAATTTTGACCCGAACCTCTTTTTTCTCAACCCTAACCTGTGAAATTCGTGTTGTGTTCGAATCGTGTTGTCGTATCGTGACCCATATTACCGGCCCTATTATATATTTAGGATTTATAATTTAAAATTTAAGATATTTATAGTTAAGGTATGTGCGATGCATGTATTGATTTGTAATTTAAGTTTTTAATAACGTAGATCATTCATAAATTTTTTAAAAAACGAAGATTATGAATAAATATAAGAAAAAAATTTACGTAGAACTTAAAAAAAAGGTTATTTGCACAGAAGCTTATGAAGATATGCATTTCTTTTTATTTTGGTCTGTGGATATATACTTTTTGAAGTCTAAATATTATGAGATTCATAAAATATACCGTTTATTAATTGGTTTGACTTATGAAAGGAGTAAAAGAAACTAACCGCTACTAAAATATAAATTAATCACAATAAAAAAGATTACGCTGTTGAGATTAAAAATTTAAAAATTTATGAGACATAGCAATAAAATTCAAATAGAAAGAAAATGAAAGAGGAAGAAAATATATATTTAAACCGTTTTGAGGATAGGTAATAATATATTTATTATTACACTACTTAAGGCACCACGTCGACCCCATTCCCCTATATGTGCTGTCTTTATTTATAATTAACTTTTGTTTATTCGTGATATCTCCTATGAAAGACTTTTATAACAGGAATATAATTTTGTGCCTATATTACAAATATATTGTTAGAGAGATTGTAATATATCTCTCAATTTCGATATCACAAAGTTAGCCTAAAACACATTCGGGAAGAACAGGAGCGCACAAGCGCGCACTGCAGTGCGCAGGAGCGTGCGCTGCAGCCTGCGCAAAACAGACTTCTCGGGTCTGTTTTACAAAGCAAGAGCGCTGCAGCGCACAGCAGCGTGCGCTGCAGCGCGCACAAAACAGACCTCTCGGGTCTGTTTTGCATAGCCCGAGCGCTGCAGCGTGAATGTCATCCGCTGCAGCGCATGTTACTAACAGAAAACGGGTTTTCGTGGGTTTTAGTGATCTGAAAAGGTCTCGAACCATGGCATCTATTTGTGATATGTTTTCTCACATATCTGAGCACTTATTAACAATAGAAATAACTATTAATATAAGTGCATCAGCATATAAAAGATAACCTTCAAATTGAAGAGGTATCTTTATGTGAAAGGTTGTAACACTTAAAGAGGAGAAAAGCATCCCTGTCTTTATTTGATGGACTTCAGAAAATACAGATTATTATTGTTCTGGAACTCAATATTTTTGCTGGATATTGTGTTCAAGGGTTTGTTGTATCTTGGGGGTAATTTGCCATTTTAAAAACTCATTAGCAAACTTTGAGAAGTGAGGGCAAATAAAACCTTAAAGGAAAGTATTTCTATAGGCCTCAAACCCTTTTTCTGCTTTCTCTATTCTTTTCATCCTCCCAATTCTGAATTTTCCAATAATCTTTAAGGTTTTAATTTGCTGCAATGGAGGTTGAAAAGAACATGACGTCTTTCCTCAATCCTAATGTTCAACTTGATCGTTTTGATGGTACCAACTTCATCCGCTGGAAAGGAAAGTTGTTCTTCCTTCTCACCGTGCTTAAGATCGCCTACGTACTTGATCCGAAATTGGAGCCTCTTCCTGAACCAAAGGAGGATGATTCTAAAGAATTGAAGACTGCAAGGAAGAAGCGAGGAGATGATGAAATCATGTACCGGGGTCATATTCTAAACACTCTCTCCGATAGGCTCTACGATCTTTACAACTCGATGGAGTCTCCGGTGAAGATTTGGAACGCTCTCGAATACAAATACAAAACTGAGAAGGAAGGTACGGACAAATTTCTCATCTTGAAATTTCTAGAATTTGTCATGGTTGATACCAAGTCCGTTCTAGATCAAATACATGAATTGCAAGTCATTATTACTAAGCTTCGTGAATTGAAGGTTGAGATTTCTAAATCATTCCAAGTGGGGGCAATTATTGCTAAATTGCCTCAAAGTTGGAATGGTTATAGAAAGAAACTCCTTCATAGGAGAGATGACATAACTTTGGAGGAATTACAAAAACACTTGAGAATTGAATAAGAGACCAAGTCTCGTGATTCCAAGAACAAGAATGTAGATTCCTCTAAAGTTAATGTTGCCGAAGCTAGTAAGTTTTCAAAGAACTTCAAAGTCAATAATGACAAGAAGTTCAAAAAGCCTGGTAATGGCCAAAAGAAATTTTCTGGAAATTGTTTCTTTTGTGGAAAGAAAGGTCATCGCCAAAATGATTGCAGATACAAGAAGAAAAAGGAAGAAGTGAACACCAACAATGCCAATGCCGTTGAAGAGAAATCCGAAGACATATGTGCTATGGTCTCAGAATTGCAAATTGGCATGATTACCGAAACTAACATGGCTGCATCTAGATCCTCCGATTGGTGGCTTGATTCCGGTGCCACAATCCACATTTGTAATGACAAGACTATGTTCTTATCTTACAAAGTGGAAAAGGAAGGACAAACGGTTCTCATGGGGAATAATGATACAGCGATGGTTGCTGGGAGAGGAGTGGTGGAGATTAACTTTACTTCCAGAAAGAAGCTTACATTGAACAATGTACTTCATGTTCCTGATATTAAGAAAAATCTTGTATCCGCTAGTCTTATGTGTAAGAATGGACTTAAGATTGTACTTGAGGGCAATAATTGTATTGTATCTAAGAATGGGATCTTTGTGGGAAAGGGGTATTCTTGTGATGGCATGTACAAACTAAGTGTTAATAATAAAGATGATGTGAATTCTCTTTATATTGTTGATTCTTTTGATGTTTGGCATGCACGTTTAGCACACTTAAATTTTA
>NW_010359918.1:543346-543630 GCF_000414095.1 Morus notabilis
GTTTTGGTGTGATAATATGCTTATATGTTGATGACTTGCTTATTTTTGGAACAAACATGCAAGGGGTAAATGATACCAAGAAATATCTAACTTCACAATTTAAGATGAAAGATCTTGGTGAAGTAGATACTATGTGACGACCCTAACTTTTGATTGTCGTCCTATGCTCATACTTAACATTTCTTAATCTCTACCATTTACTAGTTATAACTTCTAAAAATTTCAGGCCATTTTTTTCCATGTACGTTAAAATGCTGTAGCATTTAGCTAGCATTCTGTTTTCA
>NW_010359918.1:543816-566316 GCF_000414095.1 Morus notabilis
TACCCATGCTTCCTACAACATGAACAAACTTAATGAGCTTTCGCTCAGCAAGTATCAATAGGTCATAACAGTTGCAATAATTATGCATACCCATATATGCATTCATATCATATAGCCTAGTATAGAATTCTAAACGACTTTCATTCTGTGTTTCTCATTCTTTTTTACGGATACCATACCGTTATATGGAATGGTTTCCGTGTTTTATTTTCTTGTCTTTTACTTCTTAGGGGCCCTGTCCTGTTGTACCATAGCGCGCATAACCAGTGATGAGTGTGGTAGCTAACCAATCCAACTCAGTCATGGTTTCATATCTTTCATAGTCTCATAATAACCTTTCCTTCGAAGGCTGGTACAAACAGGACTTTTAGTCTCTTACCGTTTATCAATTTTCTCATTGAAACGGTAACTTTAGTTAAATCTTATGAATTTGTGCATTATTGAGCATTTTATCATGAGATTAACTTTTCGTTAAAGTTTAACCTTTCATTTCTCTTAGTTTGATCTCGACTTAACATTGATACATACTTTTTGCAGAATAAAGTTCTACGATTACATAAGTCTTGTAGATACTTACCTAACATAATATCTAACATTCACATTATATCTAACATTCAAAATTCTACTATATGCACAATTTTTGTACAACATAAAAAAGCAAGCTTGTTCGTGATATAGCCATAGAAAAACTATTGTACTTACCGAAGTTTCGCTAACAACGCGTCCTTTGTCTCCCTTGACGCTTTCTAACTTTAACCGTTAATCGGCCCTATTGCATAAATTTTTCGATCATTAGATTCAGAATCTAAGATCAATAATTACATTAAAATTTACTTCAGAAAAGTCTACAATCCTTATGTTTGGTATTCAACCTCAAACCATTTCCTATCTCAAGGATTTGCACTAAAATCGTGCAAATTACTCAGTCATGGGCCTAATTTTCAATTTCGGTCTAAAACTGTGAATTCTCGCTGTGTTCGGTTTCTAACCATCACCGATTATCGAAACATCTTTCTTTTCACACTTTAATCCCATATTTCTCTTGAAATCCAGTTTTCGTTCAAATTACTCAAACTAAATTTTGGCATAGTTTCGCCTTATTTTTCTTGCTTCCCGAGTTGAAATAACTCGTTCTACTTCCGATTCTAGTACCTGGAGTCAAGATTCACATTCCTGAACACATATTCTAACATAATATTGAACAAGAACACATGTTCTTCCTCAATCTAGGCTCATGGATTTTCAAAGAAAATCCATCAAAACTTCGTTCAATTGTTTTAATACTTACACCGTTAGACTCCTATTACGATGCTCTACAAAACCTCGGTTTTGATTTTTACTCTAACGGAAGTTTTCCGATATGGGTTACTATTCATCTAACTCAAGAAATCATAGAATTCTCATTTTTAAATCTAAAATCTTACCTCTAGAAGTTGAGGGTTTTCATTGGAACGCCTCAAGTTATGTTTCTACCGGACTGAATGGAAGAAATTTCAATGATAATGCTTGATTTCCTTGAATTTCTCTTTCTCCGTTTCTCTCTAGTCTATTTTCTTTTTTTACTTCCCTCTCTCACGTTTTCCTTTTTTTTTCTCTGCTATGCCTTACATTAATGGCATTAGTAAATTTTTGTGGTTTTACAACTTGATTTATCAAGTTAACATGAGTCACCAAGCTAAAATAGGTTAAGCATATAACAATGCCAAGTGGTGTTATTGCATGTGCAACCCATGTCCACCTTACGTAATAATCATTTCTTTCCTTCCGTCTATTTTTTTTTAACGTACTAAAGATAATCTAATCTTATATATATATATATATATATGCATGCACACACATTATAACTTGGTTCACTCTACTTTTCTGGACTGTCGAGTACCCTAGGTCAAACTTCTCATGTTCAACCCAATTCTCTTGGGTGGGTATCTCATTAGTCAATTTCTTTTTCTGAAATTATCATTTTAATTGATTTAGAATTGCCCAAAACGCGTATCCTTGCGGTACTCATTTTTTAGCAGTTTTCTGCTTAAACTGACTCGGGAAAATTCTGTTTCAGGAACTTTTGCTATTTTTCTTACTTCTAATATTTCTACTCTTTTTTTTAGCTGGTCATTTGGTCACATACCAAATATTTCAGTTTTTCATAACTAAAATATATCCGTTAAAATTTTTAACTTTTAACTAATATCTCACTATTCATAAGTGATATTTATGAATTTTTTTTGTAAAAATATTCATATTATAACTTTACACTTTTCAGAAAATTTTACCCTGTACATAAAGTTTTTACATAACATTTTCTTGATTACATCAAAATTCTACTACTTACTATTTCGGAAAGAATTTCGGTCAAATACTGGACTGTCCGGATTAGACCTAAATTTTTCCCGGTCATTACATACTATCTTAGGTGTAAGAGTGAGGAAGCATAGTGGGGGTTACTCATTGTGTCAATCTCATTATATTGAGAATGTGCTTCTTAAATTCAATCATTTGAAGTTTAAAGAAGCAAATACCCCATATGATTCTAGTATTAAATTACTAGAGAATGCAGGCAGAGCGGTAGCACAGCTTGAATATGCTAGTGCGATCGGTAGCTTAATGTATGTTATGCATTATACAAAACCCGACATAGCATTTGCGGTATGTAAAATGTCTAGGGTCACGAGTAACCCGGGTATCGAACATTGGAATACAATTGGAAGAGTACTTGGTTATCTTAAAAGAACCATTAACTTGGGTTTGTCATATAATGACTATCCGACCGTACTTGAAGGGTACTCGGATGCAAGTTGGATAACAAGTGCAAATGATAATAAATCTACATCCGGTTAGATTTTCACAATTGCAGGAGGAGCTGTCTCTTAGGCTTCTAAGAAACAAACGTGCATAACTCACTCTACAATGGAGAGTGAATTTATAGCACTTGCCGCTGCAGGCAAAGAAGCCGAATAGCTAAGAAATCTATTGCTTGATATTGAGTTGTGGCCACAACTGATGCCATCTATTTCTTTGTATTGTGATAGTGAAGCTACTTTGTCTAGAGCTTATAACAAGGTTTATAATGGAAAATCTAGACATATTAGCTTGAGACATGAATATGTTAAACAATTAATAACCGATGGTGTTATTAATATTGTTTATGTTAGGACAAACAAGAACCTAGCGGATCCTTTGACGAAAGGTCTTTCAAGAGACTTAGTCAAAGAAACATCTAGTGGAATGAGACTGAAACCTTTCTTTGAAAGAGTCACCAATGATGGTAACCCAACTATGTAATAGTTGTACCACTATTCCATAGTTAAATTGGTAAGAACAAATTATTGTTATGTGACCGGGTTAGCACCGAACTTTAATTAGTCCCTTCCAGGATATCGGTGCAAAATAGCTACGTGGTTGAGGTTGAGTTTATACTCTTAATGGAGTTCGAGTCTCATAGTAGCTAGAGATATAATTCGAACTTCACCTAAGTGAACATAAGGAATAGTGCCGTTTCTAACAAGACCTTGGTTTAGTCTTGTAAATGTTTAGGAATCCAAGATAGAGCACAAGGCCGGAATAGTGCTAAACGATTGGAACAGTTTTTAAGTCTGGGATAACACATATGTGATATATTTCCGGTATTTGCTTAAGAGACAAAGTTTAATGTAAAGCACACTATTGTCTTGTGAATACTTTGAAGTATAGTCACTAAGTGAAGGTTAAAATCGAAAGATACCTTCATGTATGTATGTGTTTATCGTTGTTAATTCTGAAGAAATATTACAATCTAGTGGGGGATTGTTAGAGAGATTGTAATATATCTCTCAATTTTGATATCACAAAGTTGGCCTAAAACACATTCGGGAAGAACAAGAGCGCACAAGCGCATGCTGCAGCGCGTAGGAGCGTGCGCTGCAGCGTGCTGGTGCGTGCACTGCAGCGCACAGACGCGCTGCAGCGCGCCTCTTGGGCGCTGCAACCTGCGCAAAACAGACAGCTCGGGCCTGTTTTGCAAAGCAAGAGCGCTGCAGCGCACATCAGCGTGTGCTGCAGCGCATGGACGCGCTGTAGCGCGCCTTTTGGGCTTTGCAGTGCGCACAAAACAGACCTCTCGGGTCTGTTTTGTGTAGCCCGAGCATTGCAGCGTGAATGTCATCTGCTGCAGCGCATGTTACTAACGGAAAACGTGTTTTCGTGTGTTTTAGTGATCTGAAAAGGTCTCGAACCATTGCATCTATTTGTGATATGTTTTCTCACATATCTGAGCACTTATTAACAATAGAAATAACTATTAATATAAGTGCATCAGCATATAAAAGATAACCTTCAAATTGAAGAGGTATCTTTATGTGAAAGGTTGTAACACTTAAAGAGGATATAAGCATCCCTGTCTTTATTTGATGGACTTCAGAAAATACAGATTATTATTGTTCTGAAACTCAATATTTTTGTTGGATATTGTGTTCAAGGGTTTGTTGTATCTTGGGGGTAATTTGCCATTTTAAAAATTCATTAGCAAATTTTGAAAAGTGATGGCAAATAAAACCTTAAAAAAAAGTATTCATATACGCCTCAAACTATTTTTCTGCTTTCTCTATTCTTGTCACCCTCCCAATTCCGAATTTTTCAACATATATTCAATTAATTACGTGCTTAATTTTTTCTTTTCGTTAAGATACAAGAGAAGATAATAAGCGGGGTGATGTTTGGCAATTTGTTTCCTTCTTCGTGCTGACTCGTAAAGTATAATTAAGTTAAAATTTTCAAATCCATATTGTATTGTTGCACCCAACTGACATATATATTTGTCGTAACCTCTTTTCACTAACAATCAAAGTGCGCCCGTGCTAAGATGCTTCACTTTCTTTTACTGAAAGTACTGAAAAACCTTATTGTGAGATTTAAGATTTAAAAGAAGGGAACCAAATGTGTTAAATCATTAAAAAGGTATTCAAGAATATAATTTGGTTAAAGTATCTCGTCCTTGAATTAGCAAGTTCCTTTGTAATTCAAAGCAAAAAAAAAAAAAAAAAAAAAAAGCAAGTCCATTGATATTGATACATCTTATATATATATATTGTTATATCTGATGTTACGATCCTAACTTTTGATCATCATCGTATGTTTATACTTAACATTTTTTAACCTTTACCATTTACTAGTTATAACTTCTTAAAATTTCAGACTATTTTTTTCCATTCTTACCATGTACGTCTAAAATGTTGTAACTTTTAGCTAGTATTCTATTTTCAACCATACGTTAAATGTTGTAACATTTAGCTAGCATTCTATTACATTAGTCATCAAAATACATAAAATACTATTTTATTTTACACATAAAGTTCAGCAGCGTTTCTAAAACACGTGATACGTTCACAACCCACTTGTCCGCATTCCACTGCTACATCCTCTTTGCATGCCCAGTATCAAGTTTCAGGGAGCTGGTACCTTACTCGTGCTTGCTACAACACGAACAAACTTAATCACAATGGACCTTGATCAGGCCAATTTTTCCTGTTTTCGCGATACTAATGAACTTTGATCAGGCCAATGCATTCTAGTTGTGCTTAAGATCGAGTACAATGGTAGGCCCTACGGACCCTCTGCATTATTACAATTATAATTATTTTTATTTTTATTTTTCCAGCAATATATAGAGGAGAGAATTCAATGATCATGAGGCATTAATATGACGAGAAAATTTTGGAATTTTTACACTGCATTGATCAATTGGAGAGATGTGTTTCTAATCTTTATAATAGCAGTACTCGGTCGATCACATTCACATATATGCAGTCAAATTGCTTGGAATGCATGTATCAATTACGTGTAATTACTTATAAATCTCCTACGGTCAAATGCTTGACAAACTATGAATTATAATTGTATAGTTTTGTTTAATACCATCAAACAACTAGCTCTAATATGTTGGGCCTTTAATTTTTGGGAACAAACAAATGAACAGTTCAGATACGACAGTCGCTCCTCGCATGTATAATCATACTTGTCAAAGACAATTACACAAATACCGTGGGCGCTTAACGCCCATTCCTCTGGTTTTCTAATTTCCTCTTAAAATGAGGCAATAATTGGGCCGGCTATATAGATCCAATTTGTGAGGCAATTTTAGGTCAACTATATATAAACAAACAATATTAATAGGAAAGAAAAGTGGATAGTGTCTTAGGAAAGAATGACATGAATATGCTTCATACATGGACTGAAAATTTGACAATTATAAAACTATTATATATATATATATATATAACATTTTATGTTCGATTTTCTTTGCCGTCTTGGGAATATATATATATATATATATATATATCTGAATTTCGTATGGACAACTCTGTTACTTCGCTAGCGGTTAATGACATGACTCGTGAGTAGCAATTGCACTTTAGTTGCTTGAAGACCAACATTGCAACAACACCTTGTAAATCTTCCTCGTTCTGTTTCCTTATTCAAAATTTCCGCCTCTAAGAAATAAGAAAATTGTTAAACTTATTCTTACAGTGTTGATATGAATTTTTATCTCTTACTGTAGCTCTTAATTAATATCATTTTAACTAAGATAGTTATTTGACTAAAAAATATATTAATCAAGAATAATTAAGAGTAAGGAGTAAAATCAAAGAGGAAGGGAGTTTTAGTCAAATAACTATTAATTCAAATATTAATAAAAAAGATACTAAATAAAAATAATAGATAGAAATCTAGACTCGTACACTTTTCCATCCTGTTTTTCTTATGAAAATGCGACTTAGGTTTGGGGTTCTTTATGATATGCTTGTAGCGGAATCTATTGGAGGCCCAAAGTCAGGCCCATTCTATTCTCCTCCGCTAGGGTTTAATAATTACGTTTGGTTCATAGATTAGAACTATGTGATTAGAACTATTTTTGATTTACGTGTATATTTTGTGAGAGAAAATACTGTAGCGAACCACAAACCATGATTCGAATCAGGGAACGAATCTAGGTACCAAACATCATATTAAAGTAACATGAGAAGAAGAAAATAGAGAGTGCTCTTTAATTTTAGTGTGAAATGTTTATGGGAAGAAGAAAATAAAGAATGCTCTTTAATTTAGTTGTAAAATAATTATGGGAAGAAGAAAATAGAGACTGTTTGAAGTTGCTTGTAAAATAATTATGTGAAGAAGAAAATAGTGTAAGTTTAAGTTAATTGTAAAATAAGTATGTGAAGAAGAAAATAGAGAGTGTTTGAGTGAGTTGTAAAATAAGTATGTGAAGAAGAAAATAGAGACAGTTTAAGTAACATATAGTAAAGTAAAAACGTGAAGAAGCACAATCATAAAAAATAAATTAATTTTTTGTATGAAATTAATCCCTCTCTTTTGCTTAAAAAAGTGTAATTTCATAAAAGTAAAAGAGATGGTTACTTATTTGAAAGGGATAGAAATATTACACTACGCACCCTTTCGTGTGTACACACACACACACACACACATATATATATATATATATATATATTTAAGGTCAAATATTAAAACGGGAAATGGGTCAAATTTGATAATGCAAATGGATTCCTTTCTTTATACGTTTGCTATATATAACGTCAGCTGGAAAAAGATGTTTAAATCGTTTATTAAGACATTTTCAGATACAATTATATGTTGATACCTTCATCACTTTTCATAGACAATGGATGGATTATTCTTGCGTGTGTGTGTGTGTGTGTGTGTGTGTGTGTATTTTTCATTGTGATTCGTCACTTTGCCTTGTTAAATGTCTAGTACTTTTTACCTATATAATATACTATAATTTATAGTATATATGTCATACATATGCAATTTGACATAGCCAACCATTGCGTTTTCTTATCTTCACCTCGTGACGGCCGACATGCCCACTTGAGGAGATGATTATCGTGAATATCATACTTAAGAGGTATATATATATATAACACAATACTATATATCCAAATTATAACTACATATCTAACACAGTACTATTAATTAATGATGCAATTATATATGCGATTATGTACTTAATAATTATACATTTTAATAATTTGGCATATGAATACCTTTATTTCTTGATTTAGCAAAAGCGATCTCTACATATATATCCATTCATAGAGTCCAACTACATATTGAAAGTTGAAACTAATTAATCTAAAAAGAAACTCCAACTAATGAAACTCGTGATCAAATGATCAACAAATTACATGTTCATTGAACTGTCAAAGGTTTTCTTTCACATGCATCACACCCGGACCACAATGCTACAACTACTCTTTGTTTTTTTTTTTTTTTTTTTTTTTTTTTTTTTTTTTTTTTTTTGACTTGTTCTATATGCTTTTTTATCATCACCATCATCATGATATTCTAACATTTAACTTGCAAATCATGAACTCATCTTATATGTTAAAAAAAATGATAAGTCAATGCACACTTAAGTTGATGCAAGAATACTTATGCTGTTGTTTGTTTCATTAAGAGTTATAGTTCAACAGATGACACAAATGTTGTAAACCAATTCGATATTTTTCTATATATATACACTTATACGTGGACTACATGCGCGAGGAAAATAGAGGGCATATGAGATCTATTATTTCAAAGAAAAAACTAAAATTTCAAACTTAATATATAGTAATTTATCTGGGAGAGAGACGCATGCTTATACCATATTATATATAATTTATGAATATTTCTCCGACATAATTGTTAAATAGTATATACCCATTGGGGTAGATACATTTGCTGGAGATTCTCGGCATCTTATTGGTTAGCTAGAGAAACCAAACATGGATTAGCCACTCAGAACTCGTAGTTGGGCATAAAATTAGACTAACAAGTAAAGAACTTTGATAATCACCTCCAAGTGTTGACTATCTAGATGAAACCTAAATGTCACGTGGCTCCAATCCGAGGAACGTCAAGATCATGATAAGCACGTCCTTGTGGACTGGCCATACATCATATACATGTAGATGATCAAAATAGTTAGGTCTAAAAAGTACAATTAATTCACATATTTAGTCGCCGCTACACGATTTTTATCACCGAGAGTTTACTTCTATTTTCTTTCTGTTTATTAATAGTTTCACAAAGAATATATATGATGTTATTATTTGACAAAATACGAGACAGCATGAGCCGTCCAATGCGTATGCCTTAGTATTTTTAGGTCCTTAATTTATTATATATAGCCATAAGTCTACCAATAATATCATACAAAAACATGGGATATATGGCCCCTAAATTTTATCTGAAAAATCATTGCCTCTCTCTATCTCTCTCATCCATTATAGACATTTTTTAATTGTGTAAAAATTTTAGAAAAATGACAAAGGGCCAATTAGTATATACTATTAGATCCATAGCTCTCTATAATTTGTATTTTATATGTGTATGATTCAGCCAACTTGTAATAGCTTGTCTCGTGGAATGGCTCTTGGAGCACATGAAAGAATACTTGAATTGATGAGATACCCTATCTGATACCATTTGATCATATATGTACGTATAATATATATATATATATGTGTGTGTGTGTGTGTGTGTGTGTTCTTTATTATGATGAACATTCATCATTTGAACGTTTTCTTTATAATAGAAGGCAGATATCAGTTGCTTTCTATACGCGTCTATACGACTGCGTTAATTGTGAAATCAGACGCAGCTCAAATAACAAAGGGGTTAAATCAAATAGCTGCCATTCTGCCCCTTGACTTTATACTTTTTATACACCCACTCCCCCTTTCATCTATTTTTCCTACTTATATATACACCTCAATTATGCTCCAATATAATATCACTTTTATTTTGTTGTATAGCTACAATTGATCGTATTCGCAGTAAGAAAATTCAAGATTCATTTTTTAAGGAGGGGCCGTCATAGAAATGAACAAAAAAGGTCTTTCTCACTGAATCTAATTGAATTCTATTTTTTCTTATTACATACATGCATATATTAATAAATGTTAAGAGAGAATAACGGATATCATAGTAAAATAATACATCAAAGTAACATTAGTAGTTACCCGAGAACTCATCAAAAATAAGAGATAACTACCAAAACACAAAGCAGCAAAAAGAAAATGAAACCGATCGAAAGCAAAGCAAGATTAAAAACAAAAAATCCACATAATCAGCTCTTGAATAATCTGATCAGTGGTCATCGTCAATGATCTAATCTTGATGGAATTAACCCAAAGCACGCCTCATTAAAAATTTTGACCGGTAACACCCATTGGAAAAAAAAAAGGAAAAAAAAAAGAAAACAAAGATAAGGAAACTTTTTAATTCCAATAAATGTAGAATATTTCGAGACCAAATGTTTAATGTTTATTATTTATTATTCTTTTTGGAAAATAACGTCAAAAGATTCTACAATGGCAAGTTATACTTAATGTAATTTATATTTCTTCTTTGATTTGTATTCTGGTTTCTAGTACTCATTCAATAATCGTTTTTCTCGTGATGTCTAAACTAGTGGTGGAAATGAATTCCTACTAAGAAAGAAAGAGATATGTGCTAAGTGTCACTGCCTTGATGCACCGCCCATTTCTTGGAACAATATTGCTAACCACGTACCATTTAATAATTTCTTTATAAGAAAAAAAGTACCATTAAATTTCTAGCCAGTTCCATGTATAAATTGAATTCTATTTCCCATATCATAATAATTAAGAGCAAATAATTTTATACTTTTAGGCCGTCCAAAGCTTTTGATTTTTTGAGTGGGTCAAAACTCGAAGAAAAAAAAAAGGACTTGGATGGACACAAATAAGCCAGGTCATCAAACTCTGGCCATACAGTACTGTTCAGATGATATTAAATAACTTTTTTTTTTGGGTTCCTTCAAAAGGAATGGAAAAGGAAATCAGAAGAGAAAATGTTAGCAACTAGTTATGTTGTCAAATTTTCAGTCCATATGAAGCATCATTTATACGTCATTCTTTTCCAAAGAAACTATATCCGCTTCTCTTGTATTAATATTGTTTGTTTATATTTGTATAAAAAGAAATAGTTTGTTTATACTTGATTGATTGTTCTATTATAGTTTACCAATCAAATTATTGCGTCAAATTAGCGAAAATTAAGAACTGGCTAGAGGATAACTAATGGGGGTCTGCTTTTAATTATTAATATACAGCAGCCATGGTATAATTGTTTGAGTTAGAATTATGTAGTCAGCGCAGCGACTAATACAACACGCGAATTGCTCTATAATCTGAACCGTTCATTTGTTGTTTCGCACAAAGGATGAGTTAGGACGTAACAAGTGCTTGATGATTTTACTTATAAAAGTTCAGATTTTTCAATAATGTAATTCTAATTTATATAAGAGAAAGTAGTTATTAATGAAGCGCTGATACATGCATTATAATTAGCAACTTGATGCACCAATTGTACAAGCTATATATATATATATATGATCATGAGTTGAGTTTCAATAATAATTTTCTCGTCCATTATTTGCAGTAATTAGGTCAACTTTTAAAGATTGAATTCTATCCTCAGCTAGAGAAATATTATAACGAGCTGGGTCCGCAAATAGAAACATAATAGGGCCTACTTTTCTAGTACATGACTTGTACTCGAGCTTAAGCAGCATAACTACAAAGTGTATGTCATGATAAGTTCATTAATGCGAACGGGAATTAGATCTTTTAATTAACCTACATTGTTGAGTCCTCTGGGCTAGCTGTCAGATACCATGAAAGGAAATGATCATATGCTTAATTATCTAAGAATCCAAGATGATATATACACTAATCAACACATTCACGTATTAATTAAATAGAAGAGGTGGTCACAATCTGTCCGTAATTTCATATATGATTTCACTATAAGATGTAGAGTTTGAACTTTATCCATCCTCATATTAAAAAAAAAAAAAATTATAATCAAGGAAAAGAAATCAAAGATGAGCAAAGCGCTTATAAGCGCCAGCGTACATTGGGATAATTATTGGTTAAAGGAGGAGGTTACATGCTAGTTTGGGAACATATATAGTTTTTGACTATTGGGTTTGTACTTATTCATAGTCTACACGTCATTATAAAAAGGGAAACTATGGCTCAAAACCAAATCACCCTGATGGTTAATCTTCACTTTATCTTAATGAAATGCAAAAAAGCACACTGGAATGTATGCATAAAGTTGAGGCTCAAGTAATGACAAGAAAATTTAACAAGTATAAATTAGACTGACTGCTAATTAAATGTTTTTGTATGGAAGATAAATTTCCATTTTTGCTTTTTCGTTAGAGTGTTTTAGGAAGTCTTGTTGCTATTGATGATCTCATTTTTTATTTTTTTTTAAAGAAAAAATTAGAATAATTAAGATCCACTTAACTCTCCCTTAATTCCATATATTAATGGGAATGATTATTCTTGGTTCATATGGCCCCTTGCAATAAAGCTAGGGTTAATTATTAAGCCACAAATATAATACAATATTTTCTGTATCTATGTGTTGCTTCTAAGTTCCCACTATATGAAGGCCACAAGCTCTCCAACCTCTTTGTGCCATAATCACATATTCTCTTATCCCTCAGCTAGATTTAATTACCAAATTAAGCAGCTCTTTGTATCATATTACAAAACGTACTACTACTTCCCGGAGTACAATATCTAGAGAGCTAGCTCTCAAAAAGAAGATGGCCAGTGGTCTCCCCCAAACACAAGGGAAAACCCTCCCAGATGCCTGGGACTACAAGGGCCGCCCCGCTGAGAAGTCGAAAACAGGCGGATGGGCTTCCGCCGCCATGATTCTAGGTCCTCCACTTCCTTCCACCTTAATCAAAATTACCTAATTTATTCTTTCATGTTCCTAAATTCTGTCTAGTTTTCTCAGACGTATGTGTATGTATTTATATACACAGACTAATACTAACATACATGATATTGTACAAATCCTAATTTACTGCTTGTTTATATAAGATCAGGTGTGGAAGCAGTGGAGAGGTTGACAACACTAGGTATTGCCGTGAACATGGTGACGTACTTGGTGGGGACCATGCATTTGGGCAATGCTACCTCCGCCAGCACCGTCACCAACTTCCTCGGCACCTCTTTCATGCTCTGCTTGCTCGGCGGCTTCATCGCCGACGCCTTTCTCGGCAGGCATTTATTTCCTTGTTTTTAATTATTATTAAATAAAACACCGTCTCAAATATACTTTTTCTGCTAGTCAACATGCAACTTGAAGTTTTCATGTAGTAGTTCTACACGCGGTTTTCTGGCTTTCTCAATTCTAATTTGTCTGTCCGCTTTATTGAATTACTTTTAACATTAACGTTTGGTTTGACATGTAATTTCGCTTTCCTCTTAATCATCATCTTAATTAATCTTTTTCATATAGGTACCTCACCATTGCCGTCTTCACCACCATTCAAGCAACTGTAAGTCTCTACATCTTAATTATCATCAATCACTTATACAATATATATTAACTCTCTTATAATTGATTGGGGTTTAATTTGGTGGTCTTCGTATTACTATTATACAGGGTCTGACAGTACTAACAATCTCAACAATAGTCCCAAGCCTCCGACCACCAAAATGCGCCGCCGACACCGTGCCGCCATGCATCCAGGCAAGCGGCATGGAGCTCACCGTCCTCTACATAGCGCTGTATCTAACCGCCCTCGGCACCGGCGGCCTAAAATCCAGCGTCTCCGGCTTCGGCTCCGACCAGTTTGACGAGACCGATGCAGAAGAGAGAAAAAAAATGACAAAGTTCTTTAACTGGTTCTTCTTCTTCATAAGCATAGGCTCTCTTGGAGCGGTGACAGTTCTGGTGTACATCCAAGACAACCTCGGACGAGAATGGGGTTACGGAATATGTGCATGCGCAATAGTCTTGGGATTAGTCGTGCTCTTGTCGGGGACAAGGCGTTACCGCTTCAAGAAACTCAGTGGAAGCCCTCTCACGCAGATGGCCACTGTCTTTGTGGCTGCTTGGAAGAACAGGAAGCTTGAGATGCCTTCTGACTTGTCGTTTTTGTATGATGTTGATGACGTTTCTGAGGGCCACAAGAAGATGAAGCGAAATATATATATATATATTAAAAAGTATATAGGTAATTAGGAATCTCTATTTGATTCTTCTTGCTTGCAATCTTTTTTTTTAATGGTCTTGAATTTTATCTAAACTTTTTAATGCCAACTGTTCTGACGTGGTTCTTGAATCATCAATTTTCTTTTCTTTTTTTTTTTTTCACTAACAAGCGTTTAAATAACTGCAAAGAAAATTATTGTGTAAGAAAATTCATTTTTATGGTCTAAAATTTTATCTCAACTTTTCTTAATACGTTACATAGTACTTTAATTTGAGCTGTACATAGTTCTTGAGTAGTTTTGACATAAACATCATGATGGTCATAAAAATATTGCTTAAATATTCTTATGAGCTAATTAATATTCATCATACGTGCAGTTTCTTGGACAAGGCAGCAATCAAAGGCCCTGGAATGGGCCCAACCACGGAAAACAAGTGGACTTTATCAACTCTAACAGACGTTGAGGAAGTGAAATCTGTAATCAGAATGTTACCCATTTGGGCCACCTCCATTATGTTTTGGACCGTCTATGCCCAATTTGTCACTTTCTCCGTCTCCCAAGCCACCACCATGGACCGCTACATGGGCTCTTTCCAGATCCCAAGCGCTTCCCTCACAGTTTTCTTCGTCGCCAGCACTCTCTTAACCGTCCCAGTCTACGACCGAATCATAGTCCCAATCGCCAAAAAATTCCTCAAAAACAAACAAGGCCTAACCCCTTTGCAACGCATTGGGGTTGGCCTCTTTTTCTCCATCTTTGCAATGATAGCCGCTGCTCTCACCGAGATCAAACGCCTCCACGTGGCAAGATCACATGGCTTGACCGATAGTGCGACGGCTGAGATCCCCATGAGCGTTTTCTGGCTGGTCCCACAGTTTTTCCTAGTGGGGTCAGGGGAGGCATTCATATACATTGGTCAACTTGACTTCTTTCTTAGGGAGTGCCCCAAAGGAATGAAGACAATGAGCACAGGGCTGTTTTTGAGCACATTGTCACTTGGGTTTTTTGTTAGCTCATTGTTGGTGACAATTGTGCATAAAGTGACATGGAATACAAAACCATGGTTGCCGGATAATCTTAACCAAGGCAGGCTTTATGACTTCTATTGGTTGTTGGCGATTTTAAGTGCCTTGAATTTTGTGATATATTTGGTTTGTGCCAAACGGTACGTGTACAAGGACAAGAGGCTTGCTGACGCTGGCATAGAGTTGGAGGAAGGTGATGTCGTTTGTCACTAAAAAAAAAAAAAAAAAAATTGAAGATTGATCAGTGGCTTCCTGATCATCTTTTCAACTTCACAAGGAATATGGAGGATCTTTTAATAATTAAGCTTGTAACATATGTAAAAAAAAAAAAAAAAATGAAAGGAAATGGTTTCGAATTTTTCTTGAAACTTTGGAGTGTGGTTAGGCTGCACACTTCCTTTTTTGTTTTTTTAAAAAAAAAAAATTAAGTTTCCCTTGCTAATTCCCTTGAAAAGAACCTGGAAAATACATACAGGTCATATATATATATATATATATGTAGAGGCACGTAGATTTTGTTAACTTGTAATAAAATCTCTTTGTCAATGAGATAAGAGAACGTTGTCTCCTTGTTATATGCTACCTATGATCTTATGTATCTCTCTGTCTCTCTGAATGAATAGATAGCCGATGAACAAAATGGAATTACCACATGTACATTTTAAAAGAAAAAAACTAATAATATAAAAGAGTTGATCTACTAATTTTTTTTTTTTAAAAAGCCGGGGAATACAAATAAATTCAACATAAATTTTCTTAATAAAAAATGGTCGAAGTTGAAAATATGTCTATATCGCAACATGTTACAACTCCCACAGATATTTAATTAGCAATTAGCTTTAACCTTAATTAACGGAAAATTAATAATAACCATAGAGAAACACGTAAAAAAATCAAAACAAGATTAGAGAAACATTGCTAGTAACTAGATTTATAAAGAAATCACTAATTGACTATAATATGTATGCATGACTCGTGTAAAGTAACAGTACTGATCAGGGTATCCAACGAAAGAGCATGTTTCTAGCTGGTAGGCAAAACTAGACTAGTACTAACTATAATATTACTGGTTGGAATCTCATTAATCATACAAACTAGTTGTGAGAATCTGTTCCAGCAATTTGGCAGCCCATCTTATTCAGAACCCCACATGACTCGGGTACTGTATTTTTCCTAAATTGTTAGAGAGATACCTGACATTTAAATTTTTTATTTTAAATATGAAAAAGAAAAAAAAAAAAGTCTTACAGAATTCTAAAACATAATAGTAACCTAAGAATAATAAAGAAAAACGAATCCAAATGCAAACAAAATTAAATAAGAATAAAACAGCAAAAAAAGTAACTTATGATTCTATGTTTAAAATTACAATTTGAATCTAATAAACCTAATGGGAATGAGCAAGAAATGACAGACAATTCAACTGGTCCTGTGTGATATATATTTTTGGGTGAAATACAAACGTAATACTACTCAAAAGATGTCATCTTTACATTTATGTCAACATAAACCTAATATATACGCGCTTCACTCAATTCACCAAAAAGTATTCTATATATGACCATGATATTTTTAATACCCAATTACTAATTTTTTTTTTCTCGGCAACGATGGTTGGGCATATAGTATTATGGTAGAATATATGTTCAATATTCTACCAAGAGTGTTTTTTTTTTCCTTCAAATGTACAAAAATAGTATAAGCATAAAGCTGCTAGATTTTAGTGTCATATTACCTAATTTTCTCTATAGTTATGTATTTTTTTTTTATGCATGAGACATGCCATTATTTTCAATTAATAATTAATTCATGTGAAGGATCCATTACTTTCACAGTATCAGGCACTACATTAACCATAGTATTTTTGATAATACATTAGCAAACTGATTAAGGAATACCATTTTTGGATAATCATATATTAGTGGTGCGCGAAATAACAAAATAAAAAAATAATAATAGAGTGAGATCAGGTCAACTATCAAGAAAGGAGAGTGGGTGTCCAAATCAATCTGTTAATCATCCATTCCAACATGAGTTAGATGAAGATCAGTGCAACATGTACGCTGTCCAAAGTTTGTCCAATCCAGAGTCTCATCAATTTGATCCAAAAAGAATTGCAAATTCAGACCCAATGGGCCCAGCATAAACCCCTTCCGTCCCATCTGCCGACCTCCTCCTCCTCCTCCTCCTCCTCGTTTTACTTTTACTGAGCAAAAAAAGTGTTAAAACTCATTTTTAGTCTTGAATTACATGCCAAATTTATTTTGATCCATCATTTCTAAAATACTCCATTATAAGTTTTCAATCTATTAAATTATTTCAAATTATTCCTTCCATTCCATCTAAGTATACTGCTGTTAAAATCTCTAACAGAAAGAGTCACGACTTCCTTTCTTAACCGTCAATTTTTTTTTTTTTTTTGGCATAAAATTACGAAATTAATTCTCATGAAATCGCGCATGGTCCTTATATGTCTTTGAAAACTTGCTAAAACTTTTCGTCTGTAAATTATGGATCTAACTGTATATAATTCAGCTATTCTATTGAAATGTGAACGCCACATTGACCGACTTAATGATCTTGCCACTATTAATGATAAAGAAAAAGATTTATGTATTTATGGAGTGTACTCTTGTGTGACTTGACGCTAACTTTGTATTAAAGTTTTGGATATTTCAAACTATTAATCATGCGGTATTTGTCCTCTTCCTTGTGATTTTTATTTGACGTTTAGTTTATGTATTCAAACTATGTGATTAAAATTATTTTTAATTTATGTGTATTTTTTATGAGAAAAAATATTATAGTGAATTACGAACCATAATTTAAATCAAAAAATGAATCTAGATAACAAACGGACTTTTGGAGTCGTGGTACTTGTATATGAATGCAACTTGCATTAAAATATGTAGTTTTTGGCGCCATCTCCGAAGATTGTTTTCTTCTATAGCAAAACCAAAGACGAAACCTGTGGGCGCTGCAAATAGTGTCGTTTGACTAGTAAGAAGGGCCTACATATGAGGAAATTACGTCACTGTCATTTTTGGATGAAGATAAACTTACACGGAATTTATGTCTCTCTTTATTTCTCTACCCTCTAATAATGTCATTATCATGTCATATCAATATCATGTTAAATTAAAATTTTATAAAATATTAATTAAAAAGTCATGAATGACGGTTATCATAATCTCATAAACACACATACACATATAATCTAGTAAGAAGAAGTTATTGATGACATATGTGACTAACTAGAGCAATAATGTCAAAGAAAGAAAGAAAATTAAACTCATAGAGATTTGATTATTAGAGTTGCTTTTAAATTTTATTGTCGTTTGTTATTTATTTATCGTTTATATTAGTTTGTATTTTGTCATCCTTTTATGAGTGGACTGTAAATAACTATTGTATTAAGGGGATTTTAAATATTTTGATAATTGAATTAGAGTTGAGTTTCCTCTCAATTTAGGAATTTTCTTTGGTGGCGTTTCTTTTAGGTGGATTCGAGAATCCTCCGTTTGGGTTAGACTAGTAAAATCTCGTTCTATTCATTCAGTTACATCAGTTAGTATCAAAGCTCTCAGGCTTTCCCGTGGTTCGACTCCATGATCGGTAACTGGAGCCGCTTCAACGCCAATGAGCCTGACTGGATCTCGACAGTGGAATGCCCACCAACAGCCGCCTCCTCCACCACTTCACGGCCACTACCATCAACCCAACATCCACCATTCACCATCTTATCCACCAAAACCTTCAGCCACCCAATGACCACCTCGACCTCTCCAATTATCACACTGACCATGCCCAAATCCACCCTCACCTAACACAAGTAGATCTGCCATTACCTCATGAAACCCATCGATCTCGCCGCTTGACCAACACTGATAGCGAAGCGGATCTCGTTGTGAAACGAGATCAAAGACCTAATTACGGAAAAAGCTTTGGGAGATGGAGCGTCGGATTTGAGCTTCGAAGATGCTTGGCGCGAGATTAGGACTGGCTGATGGTTTCTGAATCGAATTCGGATGCAGAAGCGTGGGGTTAGCAGATCAAGTATAACAAAAGTTGAATGTGTTCTTATAGAGCTTAGTGAGAGCATTTTTGAAGAAGGTTTTAAGGAGGAGCAAAAGTTAATTGTTGAGGGCTTAGTTGTGAATGAGCTTGAGTTGAAGAAAGTGACTTAGTTGTGGGTGCGCTTGAATTAAAGAAGGATCTTAATGGGTTTATTAGCAATCTTGACCCATTTCACATCTATCTTGTGGGAGACCTCACTAGTTCATTGAGTGGTTTCAAAACCAAAGGGGAGAGGAGCCGTCAATAGCGAATAGCTTGGTCATTTTCGGTGTTATATTGGAGGATTACTTTGGCGCCACTATAGATTTGGGACGAACTTCATAAGGACCTTTCGGTTGGAGTCTACCATTCCCATAGGGGTTTCTCTTGTGTTGACTTTCTCGAGCTTCCTTCATTCCACATTCTCGCTAGCTACTATTAGTTCATCTCCGAGAGTTTTCTATGAACTTGATGTCGAGTTCCTTTTTTTTTTATAGATGGGGTGAGCTAATGTAGAGATATTTGAGTATTAGTAGTCGCTTTTATATGATATTATCGTTTGTTATAGCTTTCTAATATAGCTTAGTTTTGTTACTAATTTATCGTTTATGTTAGTTTGTATTTTGTCATCGTTTTGTAAGTGGACTATAAATTGCCACATAACTATTATACTAGGAGGATTTTGAATATTTTAATAATTGAATTAGAGTTGAGTTTTTTGTCCAATTTGGAGTTTTCTCCTTGTGGGGTTTCTTTTAAATGGATTCAAGAATCATCCGTCCGAATTAGGCCGGTAAAATCACGTTCTCTACCTTCTGTTGCATCATCTTATGTACTATAACCAAACCTTACATGCATGTTTCTCTCGGTTCCTTTGTTGAGATCAAAGTTATATTGTTTATAGCGAGGATAAATATATAGTTATGGCAAGGGCGTTGTATTGTTGATTTAAAACACAGAATATGTATATAAACTGAGATAATTACCACAATATTTAACAGATTCTCATAATAATTGTGGTTAAAAGATAATTATGAAATTTAAACTGATGATACATATATATATACATATATATATATATATCCCAATATTGTCAATAAATAATGAATTACAACAATGTTTTAAATTACAAACTCTTATTATCCTTATCGTACATTTCAAAGTTGCTTATAGTACAATATTGTGGTTAATTAGTAGTCCAGGATTATTGTGATATTTTATTTCAATTTGTTATTATTATTATTATTTTCAACTTTAACGTCTTTAACTTATCCTTGAAAGGGATTTCAAATTAGGATGATTCTTTGTCACTTTCCTGTCATATGAAATAATATAGATGTCATGCCACGTACACGAATGTTTGCAATTACTTTATTAATTTTCTGATTTAATTATACGCATGTACGCTTCAATTTTTTGATGGTGTGACATATTAATCCAACGAGCAATGAATAAAAAACTATATATATTACACCAATTTTGTAATTAATTTTTCAAAACCTTGTAATCTAATATTGATACCTTAAACGTTTAAATCTATGAATGACGCTAATTGTGATTGTGAGAAGCGTAAGGACTTTATTTGTACCCAAGACAAAGATCACGACCACTTAACGTTTAAAGGTAGTTTGGTCATATTAACTATTTTATTACCAAGGTACGTAGTTGCCCTTTCCATATGTAATAGTTAGTATTGTTACAACTTCGTGTACAATCTATCACGATTCACGGCCAAATCTAATTAAAAATATGCTAGTCTCCCTTTATGAGTTGTTGTTTCTCTTATTCATATATCACGTCGTTAATTTGTTGCTTTTGTATTTTCTCGTATTACAATGTATGTTTATTAATTACCATTAAGCAGACAAACTACTTATAATATATTATATTCAAACAAGCAATTGGAACTTCGAAAGTACATTAATACATAAGCTCCACCAGTGGTCGATTTACAATAGTAATTGAAATCTCAGTGTGGAAAACGTTATTGAACAGTACAAAGCGCATGAATTGAAACATTTTACAATACACAAAGATAATTAACGTAATAAGAAAAACCAAACCAAATATTAACGTTGCCATGGATAGATCATATAGAAAGTGGCGTAGCTAGCTAGGCACATTGGAAGCCAGAGGGGATGTCCTTCCTGCAAGTGCTAATGAGCAAGCTGAGAGAAATGGGGATGTTAAGGTTGATGCCTAGAATGTTAGCTTTAATGGCAGTGCAAAGGCAGACGGCGGCTTCAAGGTCTATAAGACCTTCGAGTAACGAGCAGCAAGGGACGTCCGGCGGGGAACCGACCACCACGCCGACAGGTCCTTTGAGCACATCGGCACACACACCCAGCTTTAGGGCATCTCTGGGGCACTTCAACTTAGTAGGACTAGGGTTTGGGACAGGCTTAGGCTGAGGACAAGTGTTGGACCCACTTACTAGGGCAAAAAGGACAAGGTTCATGGAGAGGAAAAGAGAGAGACTTGATAAGTATCTCTTGGAAACCATTTTTATTTATTTTCACAAAAAGAAAAAAAAATGTTGGTAAAGTACTATTAGTTATTTCTAACTATAAGTTCTTTCAACTTGTTGCGATGATTGACCTTACTCGGCAGTGGTATTTATATATAGAGTCCCCGCAATGTATTGATCTCCCTAATTTTATTTTATTTAAAAACATGCAGGAGAGCAAGTGTACAAGATAGGGCAGCCATGTGAAGCAAAAGCTGGCTGGAATTTGGCTGGCAAAGCTTGAGATCCACACCAAGTATTGAAGGTTTTTTTTTTTTTTTTGGATAATTATAATAAAGAAAGTTATCATGGATGTTCAATTTTTCTATAATTAATTATGTATGCATATGTTTCCATGCATTACTTTTGATTATTCTTTAGATCACAAGACTGATTAACAGTTGCCATCTTAAGCATACCCGTGAACCCATACACATATATTTAACTTATAATTTACTAGCTTTTTGTGGTCTTCGATTCCATTTCGCAAGTTGCCTTGCCAGGAACAAAATAATGCTTTGTATTTGCAACGACCACTAAGAAACGATAAAAAGATCATCAATAATTTGGCTGGCTAACGTCTTCATTAATTTGTGGTCACCATTTGTTCCCTTTGTGTTCCACAGTACGTGACTATTTGAAACTCATTTTATTGCCGATATTATTAGGTTGAAAATGACTTATAATTTTTGTTTAACCTTTGGTTAAAGGATATTCCGTTTTCTATGGCTTGTTATAGCTTGGGCCCTAGTAGCTACTAGTAAGCCATGCATCCTTAAACTTTTGATATTGCTATATGAACTTAATTACATATTGTAATCCATGACCCCGCTAAAAATTAATTATTAATGAAATACAAACTGTTAATCGTGTAATCAAACAAAACCTA
>NW_010359918.1:567818-618370 GCF_000414095.1 Morus notabilis
ATAATATAATAATATAATAATATAATAATAATAATAATAATAATAATAATAATAATATAAAAAAAAAGAGCAGCACAAAATAATATAGGGATATTGCCTTTTTTTTCCTCCCGTAACTTGACTACCTTTCAGTGGGCACCAAGAGCACAAGCCTTTTTTTCGGAATCATCAACAGTCCAGCACATTCTTTTTCAAATTAAGTCTGAAACACAACCATATATCTACATCTCTTTTCAAGTAACTGCGTAATTATCAATTAAAAAAAAAGAGCAGCACAAAATAATATAGGGATATTGCCTTTTTTTTCCTCCCGTAACTTGACTACCTTTCAGTGGGCACCAAGAGCACAAGCCTTTTTTTCGGAATCATCAACAGTCCAGCACATTCTTTTTCAAATTAAGTCTGAAACACAACCATATATCTACATCTCTTTTCAAGTAACTGCGTAATTATCAATCTCTTTATTGCTATTAACTAGTTTTTTCTTTTTTTTTTTCTGTTTTGTTGTATTATTAGGGTTTGTAATTATATAAAATAATTTAATACGTAAATTGGATTATATTTCATTGACATGAGAATCCTTGGAAAAAGACCAAGCATAGTACGTATAGAGATAAAATGTAAAAATATTGTACAGTTCATAATTTATACAGAGAGCACTGAAATCAACATATGGATGCCTCCAAACTCTAAGAATATGATGATCATATGACGGTGACTTTGGGAGATAATGGTTATCCACAATATTCTTCTATAACCTTTTTGTCCTCAGCAGTAATGAATATATATATATATATATATATTTGTACACTAGCCTAGCCTGATTGAAACTAGGAAAGTTCCATACAATTGTGATTACGATCTTGAGGAATCAGTGAAACAAATTACAATTCGGTTATATATATCATGTTTTTGCTAGTTAATTATATATATATATATATATATATGCGTCGTCAAAGATCACGTAATAAAACCTCCACCGATCAAATTGAACTCAACTTTCGAAATCTGCAAAACAGCGGGCCTGGAGTGTTGTAGTGTGGGACACACTTTGAAATACCACCACAACATGTGATCGTTTGGGCCCCACTCCCCCGCACTTCAGTGGTTTGAATTGAAACCAAAGTCTTTATTTTGCTGCAGTAGATATATATGCACTGTAACAAATATTAATGATGTAAAATATATAGTCAAAATTATTACTAGAAATCATTGCAGAACTCGAGAATTGTTATTATTATTAGATATCCCACAGATGAATGCATGCCCAGCCAAAGAGGCAAAAGAACATGACAATTTGCTTGTCCCTACCTTACAAACATCCAAAAGTTTGCCCAAATATTGCCAGCTAATATCTCAAAACACAAAATGCATGGTAGTTCCCTTGGATTTATTCAATGTTTTTTTTTTTTTGTTTATTATATATTTTGATCTGTTGAGACTCCTTGCTCTTCAACCCTATAAAAACCCCTTCACTCCCAACATTGAACTCCATCAGCCTTTCCACTGCACACATACTTGAAAGTAATAATAATACCAAAACCTTTTAATATGGCTTCCAAAACTACTTCCTCTTCGCTTGCCCTCTTCCTTGTTGTCAACCTTCTTTTCTTTGCCCTTGTAAGTGCTTGTGGCTCTTGCCCTAGCCCTAACCCAAAGCCAAGGCCACGTCCCAGCCCTCGGGGCGGTGGGGGCGGCGGGGGGTGGTACTCCAAGCCCTGGAACTGGCACAGGTGCTAGATGCCCTAGGGATGCTCTTAAAATAGGAGTATGCGCTAATGTGCTCGGTGGGTTGGTTAACGCCACCGTCGGAAATCCTCCGGTGACTCCATGTTGTACTCTCATCCAAGGCCTTGCTGATCTCGAGGCTGCCCTTTGCCTTTGCACTGCCATCAGAGCCAGCATTCTTGGGATCAACATCAACATCCCCGTCAATCTAAGCTTGCTGCTTAACGTTTGCTCAAGGAATTCTCCACCTGGTTTCCAGTGCCCCTAATTAGCTAAGGCTCCCAATAATAATATTCATTTCCTTATAATAAATTTCCTTTTTATTATAACAGTTACCTAGTACTTGTTGTCTGGCTTATAAGTATAACGTGTGTCGTGGAAATCGCCCATTTCCCTTGTTATATGCTTGATCATATGTTTGATTTGCGGGTGTTACAGTGATGAATCAATAAGATCCAACTTGTGATGTGTCTTTCTCAATTATTATGTAATTTCCATGGGTTTATGAGATGTATTGTCCTCCTTTTTCCTGTTAAAGAAGTTTGAAAATCTCTTATCAAGTATCAATCTATCCTTGGTATTTTTTTGGTATATGATTTATATATATATATATATGTGTGTGTGTGTGTGTGTGTGTGTGTGTGTGTGTGTGTGTGTCTATGTATGTATGTATGTATTTGAACGCATGTATATTTTTGCCAACATGACCTTGACAGATATATAATTTATAAATATACGTTATATGTTTTGTACGTATATATATTTTGGAGATTAACATGACCTGATTTAATCAACATATATATATATATATATATATGTTCGTACATATGTATATTTTGGCAACATGACCTGTTCTAATTAACATAAAGGATCGGTCATATTGGAGATCTATTAAGGAAACATAGTACGTACTGAGCAAAATATACATGTAATGTATATACATATACATATATAACATCTTTATTTGCAGTCACGCACGTATACTACTCTATATGTATGTTCACAAATTAAAAGAAGGTCCATGATGTTGTCGACCGAAACTCCAACATAAATACATGTCCCGCCAAGGCGGATGGTTGGTAAAAGCAATATTAAAATATATGACGTACCTAAGGTTCATCTACTACTAAGAGTATAAGGCGGTTACTAAGATCTTTATTCCCCCTTCTTTTTTAACTATGGTTCATGGGCATTAAACCTAGATATATACATATATGTATGTATTTTAACATACATATACATGGGGAATCAAGCTTTTAGCAGTGTCAATATGTTGCATATATATATATATATATATATATATTAGTGTTTAGGTATTCAATATGCTTATAATTATATATAGACAGCAAAAGAAAAGGAGGAAACTAATAGTTTCAAAGCAACTTAACAAATTGATAACATTAATATTAGGACCTATTAAAGCCTTCATATGTAGTTCATTCCACACTCATTAATCAGTAAATCAAATCTCCACTCAACTTATATTAAAAAAATTATAAGATTGTTAACTAAAATGAATGTATCTAAAAGACATAAAAAATAAATAAACAGATCGAAAATATTTTATAATTTTGGTGTAATATTTTAAAGAGATTAACATAAAATAATTGAAACTTCTACCCTTCTATACTCGAAATAGCCCGAGGGTGCTTCATTTTCTTTTCGGTGTTCATGACATATATGTCTCATTATATATGAATTCATTTTGTACATTTTATTTATAGTATCAAGTACTACAATTATTTATCTAGCACTGTTCACCCGTGACTCATGGTATTTTTTGGGTGAATGCCTCCTCACATGGAAAAAGAAAAAGGTTGAAGCAACATGTGCACACCTAAGTTTAATTGTTAGATTAATTCCTGGAATTGGCTAGCAAACAAATATTTCATAATTCAAAAAGTAGTCACGATCATATATGTTATTTCAGCTAAAAAGTTGATAATAAATATCTAAAATGTTTGAATCACAAAATTAGACAGCAACTTTCAATGGAGAGATCAGAAGGATATATTATTATTAAAATGGAAGTAGCAAATTATTGTACGTACGTTTTAAAATTAAAGGTAATGTAACTTTGTAACCACCTGTACCTTTATCAGGTACAAATTGTTACAATAGGACCGGTTAGTGTTAATGTATGCATAATTATGTTTAATCATTATTCAACAGTAAATTAATTAGCTCTTTTACCATGCAAAATTCCATATTGATGATCATGATCTGATGCTGAATACGTGTGATTTAAAACTATTAGACATAATATTCTGAGCCTGATTTTCTGCCACCGTTGTTAGATTTTCTTCTGCGAAATATTCTGTCATGATTTAAAATCTGGAGATTCTGACCAAGCTGGATCGATGAATTAGGAGAATTACCAAAAATTATGTCATGATTATTGGACTGCAGTACTTGCTCATGGATATCGCTCATTAATTTTTCACCCCACACGTAAATGGAAAACCAAGTAGCAAAAACCACAGTAAGGCACGTATTCACGTTCCATCATATGATGGCCAAAAAATCGATAAAACCCTATTAATAACAGGTAAGATCTGCGCAGTTTTGTCTATATATATATATATATGTAGTACAGCTAGCTAGTAAGATTATACAGTAACACGTATATATCTCGTGATTTTATTTTGTTTTCTATATATGAAATGAATATTTAATGACCGACATAACAAAATTATAAATCACATTTTTAATCATATTTAATAACAAATCACACTTTTAATATTTATTAATTATCTTTTTAGACAAACTAAAAAGAATAGACAACTAGTATTTAAGTTCGCCGAGACATCCCAACAATAATATTTACTACTACTAATAATAATAATAATAATAATAATAATAATATTACAAGTTATAATAAGTTCAAATATGTAGAGGATACAAAAAAATAAAAATAAAAAGAGAGAAATCATCAGAGCCAATTACAACCGAGATTAATAAGGATTCTAGGCATACGCAAATTTTGATTTGCCTAGCCATATGCTAATTATCTAGTGCGCTCTTTCTATCTCATATTCACATCTTTCTCCCTCTCTCTCTACTACATTTTTCTATCTTGTCATAAATGGCCATTCTCCACTTGATATACCCCCATAATTTATATTTCCTCAAAATCAATTGTAGCTCGATACTGGAGTCATCAGGTCAATTATATTGGTCCCACACGACCACTATATTCTCTCCCGTGAACCAGTTTTGGCACATTCGCGTTTTTATAATAATGAGCAATAAATTATAGCAAACAGAAAACAAAACAACTTTATACTTTTAGGTTACATATATATATACACACATATATTATTGCACGTACATAGATTGCTTAAACATATGACCAAACATAGCATTAATGATGTGAGCGCACGTTGAGTTTGGTACTCCTAACCCGTTTCAAGATCGCAAAGGATAGCACATGTGAATATTAATTTATTCTTAATAGATGAGATTTTCCGGCCTAAGCTAGCTTCACCAACAGAATACACGGTATTTGGTTTTCGTGATATTTCAAAAAAGACCGATTGATTTATTTTCCACTTTGGTCTATATATCAACATTTTCTTTTTGGTGATCATAATTGAATTATGGAGATCAATCAGCTAAAAGTTTCAAAAGCTAAATCATGCCTTCAGCCTTAAAGTCAAAGTTGATGGCCATTTATATTTGGTTTGTGTGTTGATCCCTTTCAAGTAAAAGGTGGTAGAAAAGAGACGAAAATTTTAGTCATTAATTAATAATAGCATGTTGGAAGTATTAGTAAATCCCACCTATATTCATATGTGGGAAAAAAAACCAACAACTTCATATAATTATGCCTTGGGATACAATGCCTAAGCTTGGCAAGCAATTATAGTTGTGTGCACTCATAATTTGTTGTACTTTTTCTTCAAGTATACTCAACACAGTATTGTTTTCAGTAATTATAGCATAACACAATATTTTTTTCAGTAATTATAGCATATTCACGGTCAGTTTCGCAGGATGCATATATGTTATGCACAATACAGAAAGAGATCACCATTCCCAATGCTAATCCTGTAACGGAAACATCCTATGTATTCGTGTAATAATGTGGTGAAAAACTGGTTATACATGTAAAACATTCCGATTACTGCAATGTGCAATGTTATAACTCGGACGTAGCTAGCTAGCTTATAATTAAGAAACTTTTAACAACAACAACAACAACAAAAAGAAGAAGACTTATAGTAAACAGACAGAATAATCACAAGTACTACTTTCAGTTAACATGAATGCATGCTTTGATCACTAAACATAACGAGAAGTTACAGAATCCAAAGCAGATGATCACAATGTGCAGTACCCCCAAGCAGTAACATGAGGGTTGCAACAATATTATGGAAAAAACATAAATTAGAAGGAAAACAAACACAATCTTCGAATAAACCCGACAATTAGGGTTTAATTAAAACCCTGTCTTTGGGCACACGTACTTGATTAACAGCAAAACTTATGAGGACCATGATCATGATCATGAGTTTCTTGCTAGTCACATTTAGAGAGGAGGACAAACGAAACCAGGTGGAGGAGTCTTTCCACAGGTGATTAAAACTTGAAGGGCAAGAGGGATGAATATGTTAAGGTTAAGAAGCTTAATTCTTATTGCAGTGCACAGACAAACCGCTGCTTCAAGCTCAAGCAATCCTCCAAGCACCGGACAGCAAGTATTCTGAACTGGGTCTCCCAAACCAATGTGAACCAAACCACCAAGAACGTCCAGGCAAAGCCCTAACTTCAGCGCGTCAATGGGACAAGTCTGTGAAGCCGGTGGCGAGGGCGTAATTGGGCTTACACCTCCACCTCCGCCACCGCCGCCGCCACCTCCACCACCACCTCCTCCTCCTCCTCCGCCTCCGCCACCAGGAGACGGTGGACCGGTGTAAGGTGGGTATGTGGGGGAAGGAGGAGGGTTGGTCACCGGAGGAGTTATGATCGGAGGAGATATGATGACCGGCGGGGAGATAACTGGAGGGTTTGTGGAGGGCGGGGAGACTTTTGGGTGGCCTCCTCCTCCCCCTCCTCCGCCTCCGCCACCGCCGCCATGGTGGGGAGGGTTCTTGTGGGTGGGGGGTTTTGGGTGAGGAGGGATTTTGGGTTGGCCACCGCCGCCGTGGCCGGGGCTGGGGCGGTGGTAAGGTGGCTGCGGAGGATGTTCATGACGTGGAGGGTGTGGCTGTGTGCATGGACCGCATGCATGGATTAATGGCGGCAGTGACGTGACCATGAAAATCATGCAAATGAAGAATGTGGCGGCAACCTTATTGGAACCCATATTGGTTTAGGGTTCCTTTGAAGATCGATAATAGGCGCAATACTACGGGGTTTCAATGATATAGTGGTTTGGTGGTTATATATATATATATATATAGCTGAACTTAAGAGACCAACCCGTGACAGCTGATCGATAACCATTGAAACACAATGGAATTAGCAAGTTTTAAAAAAAAAAAGGAAAAAGAAAAGGGACTAGAGAGAAGCCAGAGTCCAGTTAAACAACAAGTTGGCGTAAAAACATGAGAGAGAGAGAGAGAGAGAGAGAGAGAGAGAGAGAGAGAGAGAGAGAGAGAGAGAGAGAGAGAGAGAGAGAGAGAGAGAGAGAGTGTGTGTGTGTGTGTGTGTGTGTGTGTGTGTGTGTGTGTGTGTGATGAATGTTTAGAGAACTTCATGGGTTCGAATGTGAATAAATTCGAGGGGTTTGTCCAGTGTTGTTGGTCGATTGCAAACTTCGATATGAAATCCGTGAGTGCTTCAGTACGATCTCGTGAACGTGATCGATTTCAGAACCACTTCAGTTTCGCAGCTTTCTATGCATCCTCTTTGTTTGCTTCTAAATTTTCCTCCCCCACTTCTCCTCTTCCCCTTCTCTCCCTCTCTCTTTCTTTTTTTCTTTCCTTTTTAGCCCTTCTAGCTTTTGTACGGGATGTTTATTTCAAGGATTTTATAGTTCTGAATTATGATTCTTGAGTTTTTAGAGTATTTTTTTCTTATAAAAAATTTAAATTTTAAAAATTAAAATTATAAATCATAATTCTAACTTATAAACTAAACGTCCCAATAATTTCTCTCTCTCTCTCTCTTTTAACCTCTTCTTCTTCTTTTTTTTTAATATACAATATGAGACCTTAATTTTTCACTATATTAAAAAAAATAAAACAATCAAGATTTGAATTTTAAGTTACACAATTACGCACCCAACTACTTCTTTGTTATACTGCACATAAAAACAATACAGTAAAATGTTTTTATCGTATCCCACCAAAAAATTTTCATTTTCATTTTTTTTTTCCTATTGTTTTTCATTTCCTTATCGGGCTGTCCTTAAAAATAATAATTAGGCATGGCTTCCAGCCAGGCATGAGTAGTATCCTAAGAATTTTATTCATTAGCTATATGGACAAACTTTAAAAATTATATTTGGTTACGACTTACTGTTTATGTTTGACAGCTTTTGTTTATTGGCTGAATTTATTATGTTTAACACATAAACCTTTAACTATTATACTCAAAGCCAAAATCTGCACCTTTAGGTTACAGAAGTGAATGTTTCAGAATATAATAATTTGATAAATAAAAAGGGCTACTAGAAGCTCGAGTGAATATCAAAGAATAATATCATATGAAGTTTGATCAAGAAAATATCAAATTTGAATATGTTTGTTATAAACTTATATATGTCAATTTTTTTTTCCATCCACTCTTGGTATGATGGCAGGTTAGTCGGAGACCTAAACACATATGCTACCCAAAAACATAAAAAATAAAAGAGTAAAGATCATATGCTCAGAGTCTCTGCATATATAGGACGTGCCAATACTGCTATGTACTCCAGTTCACGATGCGAACATGTGAATTCTTGATTTTTTTTTTCTTTTTGCGTTTTAATTTTTCTGTGTGCGTGAAGGATGTTAATGTGAATTCCCTATTCATTTTAATTTCTTACCTTTTATTTTTTCATTTTTTTTTTCGGTTTCTTATATATGCATTTCTACAAAAATTCACATTTTACATATGCAACGAGTACAGCTCACCTAATTACCTTTATATGTCAAGATTGTATAATACAATATAAGTAGTTTTTTTTTCTTTCTTTTTTACTAATGCCTTTAATAATTGGCTAGCGTCACATTGCAGATTGTAATGGTATATCCTTTTTCGCCAATATATATCAGCCTTCCTTCTACTACTTAATTCATTTAAAGGAATTTAATTAGCGTTGTATGTAACTTTAATTACCCTTTCAATTTTCATCTAAGATTTCTCGGCCTTTGAGTTTTAGACTAGAACTATTAGATGCCTATCTACATCTAGCAAAATGCATTTATATATATTCTATCGTTGATTTTTTTTTCTTTTATTTGTATCTCATGGGACTTGATTAATTGAACCGCGGAATTGTATAAAATCGAAAGTAAACTCGCACACTCACCAAACACTAATTAAGCTGGTCTGAAATTACGTAAACTAATCTAACCTTGATGCTAATGAACACAACTTGCTTCTTGATCAATAGACATGTCGTCGCAAATATTTTGTCAAAAGATATACATAGATAGGGGTTGGTACTTTACCCATATCATCTTTTTGTTTGTGCAGAATGTGTTTTTTCAATATTGAACAGTGCATCTTGCGATATAATTAGCTAGCTATAGCATATGAAGTTCATGCAGACAAATCAAATGGCTTAAAATACGTGTTTCAATCTGATCCACAACTTTTCTTCTTGATAACTAAGTACCAGCTGAATTTGTCTTAGTATATACGTGTAACTTTAAAGTATATTAGCAAATGTTTTGTTTTAGCATGACATAATACGCATTAATCTTCAGTAATTAAGATTCTTTTCCCTTTTTTTTTCCTTCTTTTGGTTGCTGGAAAATTTTAATCATAGTTTGTCTGTTTATGGCCGTGGACCCAAATTCATAGCAAGGAACGTTTTGGAGTGTACCCCAATTTGTCCCAAGCGAAGTGACATGTGTCCCGAGCTGCTATGTTGCAAGTGGTTGTGTATATATAGGATTAGATTGTTTTTATTTTTATTTATTTATTTATTTATTTTTTGCATATCATTGTAGCGTTCTGAGATGTGAGAGTGAAACCGCGTACTTTCTAGCCATATATAACTTTGCATTTAGTTAATTATTAGTCAAAAGTCCGAGCGTTATTGTATTATACAAAAAATTGATAATTTTTATGTACATACATATAGATATATCTATATAATATTCTAATTTAAAGTTTCTTAGAATGTATTATAACTTTTGTTTTCTTTTTTTTTCTTCTTAACTGTAAAACACAAATTTTAAAAAATTATACTAATAATAATAATTAAGTAACTTGAAAATTTTTAATGATACGTGGTGTAAATTAAAGAATTTAGAAGTCGTTACATTACCTGATCTTTGGATGTTTTCTGGATTGGTCTATTGACTTTAGTTCATAACTAAAATAATAAAATATTGTTAAAATATGTATTCAAAATAATAAATGTTGATTTTTATTGATAATTGAAATAAATTAGTAAATATAAAGAAATGAAAAACTAAGAAAAAAATGCACAATGAGACTATAAGGTAAGAAAAGGCCCAAAGGCCCATGCGCAGTAAAAGAAAGGGAGAAAGAAGAAAATAGGTCAAGACTTGAGATGAATTAAAATTAATAGGCCAATAGTTTACATAAGTTAATAAATAGGCCAAATTACTGTTTTCGTCCATAACTTGTCTGGTTATGAACTATAACTTGACAAGTTATTATCCATAATTATCCATAACTTGTCTGGCTATGAATCATAACTTGACAAGTTTATCCATAACTTATCGTGTTATGAACCATAACTTAACAAGTTATGGCCTATTAATTTCTATAACTAAAAATTAGCCTATATACTTTTTTAAACTTTTTATATTGGCATATTTTCTATTATTTCCCTAAAAGGAAAAGAGAGGGAAAAAAAAGGACAAACTGGACAATTCAAACTCAAAGGATAAAACCCGTATTTTACTTTCCTGCTTTTAGTGCTGAAAATAAATAATTGACGAGATCATCGTGCATGTGTTTCATTTTATCCTGATCAAATGTATTCTTGACGATCATTGGCCTTAATTATGCCATCCATTTGAATGTTCATCCAAACTAGGGAAAAATGAGATATTATAAAGAGTAGTTTTTTATATGAACCATTACTCGACGGGTACTATAATATTGATCACGGAATATTAATAATCATCAGTTGCTATATATAATTATTCAAAGAATATATATACATATATGTGTGCGGGCGTGTGTGTATTTATATGTATGCTCATGAGTTGATAAAATCATCATAGCTTAGCTAGTGATTTACATAACATCTCAATAGTTATAACACTAAATTCTGTCTTGCAACAAAACGATCTGAGTATATATGTACATATGTGTGTGTCCATGCTGGCTAGGATTTATGCTTTGGCAGTAAGTCTCGGATACTTAATTATACTTGCAAATTAATCCTATTTAGTTTTTGTAATTGCAACATATATTTTTGTATTATTTTGGCTTGAAAACGATATACTTGGCTTGGACTTATGTTTTGGCACTAAATCATGGACACTTAATTCTAATTGCAAATTGCAAATTAATCCTGTTTAGTTTTTGTAATTGTCATATATTTTGCATTTGGATTGAAGACGATATTTTTCATCAAAAAAGACTATATTCTGTTCAATTTTTAAATATATAAAAAGAGGCTGGATATATTAAATGTGTTAAGGTCCGGAAAATACTTTGGATGATTTGAAACACTCTAAAGTAGACAAGGCTTGACTTATAGAATTGTAAATAACTAGAAGCTCTCCAGTACTAGTCATCATCACTGAAACCACAAGTAAATATTTCGGTAATTAAGAACTCAAACAATACATGAATTCAAAATCCACATTTTTATTAGAATGATACAACAAAATCTAGAAAATCATGACTAGGATCAAGAAGGTCAAGATCATGAGGATTGATCCTTCCATATGATCCCCGTGAAACAATATATCATCGATGTTCAATATCGATGGCATAATGAGCCAATGAAAACAATCCCAGGAATCAAACAACGTCATCATCATCGTGATGAAATGACCAATAAAAAGGAAACAAATTAAACATGAAAAGCAAAGATGATCAAGAGAGAGTACTAGTAAGTACGTAGTACGGTACTCAATGATGATCAATTAAGCACATTGGAAGCCAGAGGGAACGCCCGTGCCACAGTAGTTGAGAAGCAAGCTAAGTTGGATTGGGATGTTGAGGTTGACGACTCCCAAAACATTAGCCTTAAGGGCGGTGCAAAGGCAAACAGCAGCTTCCAAATCAGCCAGACCATTGATGAGAGAGCAGCAAGGTTCCTTGGGTGGGACCCCCACAACAAGGTGAACCAAATCATCCAACACGTTGGCGCACACGCCTAACTTAAGGGTGTTGATAGGGCAGCTTTCCTTCTTCTTAGGGCTGGGGTTCGCCGGCGCCGACGGGGTCGATGGGGTTGATGGGGTCTTGGGGTGGTGTTTGTGGCTCTTTTCGGGCACCGGTGGACAAGCTGGGACATAGGTGGAGCTCACCATGCTGAAGAAGATTATGTTGAGGGAGAGGATTAGGGCAGTGGACACTTGACCCTTGGAATAAGCCATATTAATTTCTCAATTAAAATTAAGGACAAGAAATTAATTGAGAAACCGGCTTTGGGTTTTCAGCTAGCTAGAGAGGAAAAAATTGTACTAGTACTAGCTAGTTATGGAAATGGTGAAGTTGGGGTGTGGATTTTATAGATGGAGATTAGGGTTAGAATATATACATATATTGTAATAATAATTGGACACATACATATAGAATTATATTATTGGGCATGTGGGCATGTAGGGATAGATCGGAATACCAAGCAGCGCACAACCTGGCAACGCAACTTGGAAGATAAGCCTATGGGACACTTTGGACTTTTCTTTGTGTTCTCGTTGTCAATTTTTGTGGCTTCTTAGCTTCCTAATTAGACATATATAGTAGTGTTATACTACTATATTCTATACAATTTCGAGGGTCGTAGTTTTCTATACTTTTTATTTAGTCGGTAAAATATATGTTTTTTTTAAATAATTTTTAATACTTGAGTGTCACATTAGGGATTTGAGAAGTTCGGTGCTTTTGTCAATATATATTATTGTGTGGAAAAATATGCTTTGACACGTCATATAATGATCGTGCTCCATGTGACCCTAAACCCGCCACGTCAGGTAGCGGTCGACGCCTAAAGCTCATTTCCCCATCCGCCATCCGGTGAAAAGGCCAACCCTATGGGACAATTCTTGCAACTATCAACCCTACACAAAGTCGAGGCCTGCATGATTTGTTCGCAGCAAACCAGCGGTACCGTGAGGGGATCGACCGGAACGGAGGCCGCGCCTTGTGAAATATGATATAGGCGCAGAGGGCAGAACGCATGAGTTTGGGTCCACGCCCCAAGAATGACCTCTAAGGTGGCAAGGGGGAAATCCCTATGTTACTTCTGGGTTTAGAGAATGTCAGTAGCACAGGAAATGATTATCTGCCCATAAACCACCTAGAACGCACCAATGGAAATCACAGAGGATCCGCAGAGCCGCAATAGTGGATAAAGTGGGTGAGTGAACAGTCCAAAAGGTGCTGAGAGGCTACGGTCTAGGCAGGTAGGATAATAGGTTACGTGAGAAAAACCATTAGAGAACCCCCTGTCACAGTCCGCCCCAAAGGTACCCATATGTAATCTGTAAGACATAAAAAGGGCAAAGCCCGAGAGAGAGAAAGGAGGGTTCTTTGTAATCTTTGGAGAAAAAGAAAAATACAATAACAAGTGGATGTAGCTCTTTCGTGATAGAGTGAACCACTATAATCTCGTGTGTTCTTTTCTTTCGTTTTAACGACAAATCGATATATCTTCAAAATACCTTGAAAACAAACATAATCGGTTGCATAAATCCGAAAATATAACTAGTTTTGGCCGGTAACCCAACTGACCACCGAATGGCAATCCAGCATAACTTTGTTGACGAAATTCCACCATCAACATATACATATATATATATATAAGAAGTTAAATTTTAAATGTCTTAGGTAATATTAATAAAACGTGTTTCAGATTTATCTTGATATTATTTGTCATCTGGTGGTATGTTTCCAAGCGGTGAAATTAAATGACTATAAGACGAATATTATAATCTACTGACTAGCTAAGCTAGGCGCCGATCAATTTATACTTTGTTGAACAAGGTTTCCAACAATATGTTTTTTGTTCAACGTCCGATTAAAGAAATATAAAATTAGAAGAAACATGATGATGAGGCCGAATTTAGTCTTGACAAGCATTAATATTAACCAGATTTTGCATCATGTGAAGTTCATTTACTGTTTCCTCTAATATTCACTTGGTCCATATGTGTGTATGTGTGTATACATTAAATAAGATTAATTATAATTACACATTTAGCCAAGAAATGTGTAGAAACTAGAGATACTAAATCGACATATACATGTGATTGGAATTGTCATTTAGCTTGTTACTGATCATATTATTATGGGGAAACTCAGATCAACCCATTGTGGACCTTCACTCGGCAGGAGAGCACATGAACAAAGACGTGTTGTGTCCTCTCCATCTGCTAAAGTATATTCTACATATAATTTCCGTCTATTAATTAAGGTCTCGTTCAGTTCACTGATTTGAGTTTTAATTTGAGTTGAGATGTAATTTTATGTGAGAATTTCTAATTGTAATAAAAAAATTAGATATAACTTTTTATAAGAACTTTTAACTGTGATAAGCTTAAAATTAAAAACTCAAATCGATAAAATGAACGAGACACAAGAGATTTTATATTAAGTTTTAAATCCATAAGCAATAGCATGAACTTGTAATATGTATCTTCCGAATACGATTATTATTACAGCTAGCTCTTATTGCACAGAAGTCATGATTAATATGAATGAAATTGTGATGGTGACTATATATATATATCCAATTGGCTAGAAAATGAGTGGATAAAGAAAGTTGAGTTTCGAGAAGTCTAGTGGTACTATTTTGCAGTTCATAGACAAGTGAAAAGAAAAGAAATCTTATTTCTTGATGATGCCACGGAAAGTTTTCACTTTCTCTGAGTAGTCAATTTCGTTTCTCTGATTTGACAACAAAAAGAAAATGGCATCATATAAGTTTTACTAGTTTCAATAACATACTTTTTTACACATGTTAATAATTGTGATTTTACTTCGAGTGATTTTGTATTTTGTACGATGGAATTAGAAATCATAAGGTAGATTAAAAAATGATGGTTTCCCAACCTAACAAATGAACAATAATCAGATCAGCACTTGGGAATACGCGACCAAATATCATTCATCGTGAAGCATCATTATCATAGAAAAGAACTGTTGCACATTGAAACTTAAGCGGGTCGTGCATTAATGGACAAATGAAAATGGCAACAAAATTATATAAATAGAGAGAGGACAATTGGTGGCGTATTTAAAAGAAAAAGGTGTTTGCATGTTATATAATACCGAAGTTCTACAAATATATATATATATATAAAATAAAATTGTACCACCAATACAAAAATGAATCCTAAAATATAAAACCATTGCACCCGTAAATGAATGTGCAAATATCTAATAAAAGAATACCCCATAACATGGCTTCACAGTGTCTACAGTACAACTTGTAGTTTCCGTTAAATCGTCATCCTTGAGATATAAAAAATTACAAGTACCATACTCCTTTTTCCCATTTTAATCAAATAAATAGAATATATAATTACTAAGAGCATCTTCAATACAATGATATAATTGATTTGCCAATGGTAAATTTAGCATTTAAAAAAAAAAAATCCAATGCAATGCTATTTATTGTGGCAAATTTATCATGTGCTATATTTTTTTGATAAATTTCTCACAAAGTATAACATATAACAAATTTGACATTTGATTCTTATTGTTTATACGGTTACTTTTACATTTAATCATTAAAACTTTTATTTTTAAAAATTATTTTAAAATTAAAAATTTACTTTTACAAATTTCAAAACTTAATAATTATAAAAAAGTAAATTTAACATTTCAAAAAGCATTATACATTGAACCAGAAATAAAAATAACACGTCATATTATAATTTTTAGTGTCAAATATAGCATTAGTATTAGCATAGAATTAGACGGTTTAATAGCCAAATCCTTGAAAAAAATAATTTGACAAATAAACGTGGCCGGCCCATCCGCCACCGTTTGAAAATCGAATATACACAGTAAAACCTTGCCAATTTGCAATCTCACAACGAAATATGGATCATGGAGACCAGAGCTTGATGGGTATCTGGCCCCCAGAGTGTAAAATATTTTACCTCCAAAAATTGCATTGGCCATTCATTCCTTTAATGAAACTACATAATCTATCAAACTAGGGAGGTTTAATTCCCTTGACAATCAGAAACTCGAGATTTCATCATTTCAAGAAACAATTTACTTCAAATCAGAACATACAGCACATTTCCGCATTGAGACCAGTTTGTCGGTTTTAACTCGCTTGTTCCTAGTTCATTTTCTTTCATCCAGTTTGAGCGCTACTTATACAATATTTGGAACTAATGAAGATTGATTAAAATGAGATAATTCTCACTTTGTTGCCAAACAAAACAATATGCAACTCTGTGGTTGAAGATGTTAGTTCAGAAAAAGGCGAAAATGATCTATTATTTAAGTTTACACATAAGGTAACCATGATCCCTTATTTTGAACCATTCCAAACTCCGAAAACATACAAAAACCAAAGACAATCTTAAACATAAGTAACCAGCAACTAGCCACTCCCAGATCTACCTATGGTTCTCCACCAAGCTCCACTCGTAGATTGTCATAGGGATAAACTTTGGGTGTCTGTACAAAGAAACAAAAAAGATTCACCAATCAGCATAAGTGTCAAATGCTTTTCGAAAGCATTATAGCCAATTAAGCTGGTATCAGAAAAATATTACATGAATAAAAAAAAATGCAACATAAGAGAAACTAGAAAGCAGAGCCAAAACAGAGTCGGAGAAGAACTATAAGCTTTCTAATAATTTGCACCTCTTAAGTACAGTTCCATAGATTCATAATACGAATATCTCTCACAATAATAGCTTACAAGGTTGCGCTTTGAATAGATACAGTCGACTAGTCATTGTAAAGTCTCAGACACCACGTATATAAATGTTTCAAGTATACGTCAAATTGTCGAAGTTCAGATATAGTGGTGTCGGAAGAAAATAACTTTCTTTGAAAAAATGGATATGCGTGCGGGCTTGCTTCTTGACACATTAAGAAAAGGAAATAATAAACAAGGACATCAGCTCTTTGCACTCTTTATCCAGTTTCCGACACACCCAATATATATAGAATTCTGGGAAGAAAACTAAACTTGACTGGAGTAATGAGCTGGGAATATCCCCTCACAATTTTCCACTTTTCTCCAGAATCAGCATGCTAATACCATACCATGCGACACTCCATGTCAGATGCAAAGAACTTCAAACCTTCAAAGATTCAAATTCCTATTTACTTAACAAGATTTTGTGACTACTGAGAGGTATCATAGCAACAACAATTTCCCGCCACTGAAAAAACAAATGACTCCATCCAAGAGTCTGACAAAAGATAATTTGGTATTTCCCAATCTGCAATTGCCCTCTGCAGTCAGCGGCAGAGTGTCCAAAAGAAACTAATAACGTTCTCTGAGTAAAGCTTATTAAAATTGTGTAAAGCGCTACTTAGATGACCAAACTATACATAATGTGAAAGGCAATTAGAACAAAAGCAACTCGTGAGATAGTGGTTAAACACCTAGAAAGTGGGTTAGAGTCCATTGTAGCCACATTACACAAAATTTAAGACTTTGATTCAATTTAGAGCAACAAGAAGTAATGCCAACTCTATATGTATCACAGGATCGAGCGGTTTCATACAGAATCTACAAGTCCAGATCAAAGCCATAATCGCTCCAATTCAACGTAATATAAGATTATAGTACGTTTTAATGTTACAATTAAGGCCATTCAGCTCTTTCAAAACTAAAGGCAGGGGTCATTTTGAAACAAATTCTAAAAAAATTCCATCTTTTCACCGGGGGCGTGATTCAGCAAACAGGAATCTTGGAAAACAATCCCACTGGGAGAATCCTTAATTGAGAAAGATTAAAAAACAAAATTAACTATGAAGCAAAGCCGAGTTTTGAGACTTACAAAAGGAATCTTGGAGGCTTTGTCATTCCAAACAGCCAACAATCCCAAGGACGCGAAAAAGCCCAAACCTCCACATAGCCAAGCCAATGCTTCATACTACACAAAATTCAGAAATTCCAAAATAAACAAATAAACAAATAAATTCCCAAATCTACGAATTCATAAACCCTAAAATTATATACCTTACCAACAGTATCGGCAATACGATCTATACAGGGCTCGGGAAATGGGGTTCCGTTGTCCCAAACCAATTCGTCGTTCACAGGAAGCTGAATCGCCACACACACCAAAAACAAAAAAAAACAAAAAAAAAAACAAAAAACAAAAAACAAAAATGAATGCTTTCTTAGAGTTCGATTTCAGGTTTGATTAATTTGAATAACTGTTGAGAAATAAAAAAAGAGTAATAGAAATGGGTTATGGATATCTAGGTTTTTATGCATACGGGCTTTTCGGGGACGATGTGCTTGCCGACTGGGAGGCCCATGCCGGAGCGGAGGCGGAGAGAGGAGGCGACGGAGCGGCAAACGACGCCGTTTCCGCCCATGATCTTGGACGCCACATTGCTTAATCTCCCTGCCATTTCTCTCGATCGAAATTCTTCTTCTTCTTCTTCTTCGCTGTTTGTTTTCTACTGCGATTTCTTTAGTTGTCGTTTACAGACGGCATAATAGTGGCCCTGTTGGTGTGGTTTTTTGCTCTCGATTTGTGGGTGTGGTTAGGAATTTGGGATATGCGTTTCCAAGTAGAACGGCGTCGTTCCTAAGGCCCAGCGCCAGATTAGTGTGCGTTGTCTCCTAATGGACTATAAGCCCAGTAGTCTCTGATTCTCTCTCCATGTTAGGCAGTGTGGCCTGATGGACCTGATAGCCCAACCTCATGCAGTGCTCCAGTAAAACACAGAGAGAGATAAAGAGGGAAGTAATGGTTTCCCATGATTTTACGAATGTCTATTATTTATATAATTTTAAATAATTAATATAAAAAAAGTGAAAAAAGTAAGTGTAAAAAAAATGAAGAATTTATTCTTAAGAATATATGAGTCTGGACCTTTATCCCTTACTCTTGATAAATATCATTTTATTTGTCTAATTATTTGACTAAAAAGGTTATGAATTAAGAGTAAAGGGTAAAAATCTTTACCCGTACACTTTCAAAAAGTATTTATCAAGATTACCCATTAAGTGTCATCGTAGTCTTTTTATCTCCTTTTTATTAATTAAATGAAAAAATTTTATTATTTAAATGGAGTGCTATAAATAGTATTATTTACCATTTAAGTGGTATTTTTTGTTTTTTGTCAAAAAAAAAAAAAACAACAATAACAAAGAAGGGATAACAAAAACTCCTTATTAGGTTTGGAGATATTTAAAATGAAGTTGGTTGAAGTTTTACAATTGAAATACTATTTTTAAAATGGTTTATGAGTGATTGAAATAATGAGCTCGACTACAAAGGAATCCAAGATGGCTCAGAAGTAAGGGTGTAAGAATTGAGCCCGAACCCGAATAATCCACCTGACCCGACCTTAAAATATAAGGTTTTAAAAAACATCGGATTCAAATAGTCCCAACCCCCACTGTGCGGGTTAGGCCGCGGGGCGGGCATTCTTTAACCCGTTATGCCCCGACCCGGCCGTCTCATTTCCACTTGGGGTAATGAAGTCTGTAACCTTAAATCCCTAATCACTTTCACTTCACGCCCCCCTCAGTCTCGCTCGCCTCCCTCAGTCTCACTCGCCTCCCTCAGTCTCTCGCCTCACTTCACGCCTCTTTCTCACTTCTCAGTCTCTCGTCGTTCCTCACACTCATCGTTCCTCATCCCCCGTTCCTCTTCTTCTTTTCAGTCTCTCATTGTTCCTCAGTCTCTCACAGTTCCTCACACTCGTCGTTCCTCAGTCTCTCGCCGTTCCTTTTCTTCTTCCATAATTTTTTTGTTTTGTTTTTTATTTCTCTCTAAATCAAAGCAAACCAAACAGAAACGCTGTCAAAAAAGAAGAAGAAGAAAAAAAATAGTGGGTTTTTCTTTCCTTGTCTGCTTTGTTTCTATTCTCTCTCTTATTTTTTTTTCTTCCCTACCTGTTGTTGTTATTAAATATTGTTGTTTTGTTTGGGATTGACCTTTCGTTTTGTTTTTTGTGTTTGGTCCATCTTTTTCTAGCTTATTTAAGCTTGAAATTTTGTCAAAGGTTGAATCTTTTTCTTGAAATTTATTACTTTGTGAATTGGGTTTGTTTTTTTGTTTGTTCTTCCTTGCTCTGATTAGATTATAAGTAAGAATTGGCAAAAATAGGGTTTTTGATTAAGGCAATGAATCAGAGCTGACAGAGCTTTGATTTGGGAAGTCCTTTTTTTAATACTTTGAAAACAAAATTATGGGAAAACCAACTAGGAAGAAGAAGGATCAGTGAATGTGGTTTGGCTTTGTTGAGTACCGTCGGGCAATCAATGAATGTGGTTTAGCCTTGGAGGTTTCTCCGAGATATAGCTGAAGAGAGCAAAGTGTTTTCTCAGAGCTGGGATTGATTCAACTTCGGGTTTGGAAACTTGAGGATTCTGTGGAATTGTGATTGCATCTGTCATATGGATTTTCTTTTTTATAGTCTATAGTCGTTGGTTTTAGCTTTTTGTATGGTACTCGTTTATTGTTTCCAAAATCTTTACTCTCATTTATTAATTTCTAGTTTTTGCTTTCCAGCCGAGGAAGAAGAATGAAGACTGAAGAGGCATTTTCAGTCTATAGTCTATACCCGAAAAAGGTTAAGAAGAAGGCAAGACTGAAACAAAAAGGTTCTTTTTTTTTTGTTTTTTGTTTTTTATTTTCTGTTTGTTTTGTGACAACTGAGAACTAAGAAATAGTATGCTTTCATGAGAACTGAGATGAACTGATTTTAGGTTAATCTCTACGCTTAGTCTCAATCATATTTTATCTGTTTTTTAGGTTAATTTGTGTGCTAGATGGAAAAATTTATCATCCACCCGATACAAACTTCTGAAAGCACTTATAAGTCCTCTGCTGAAACAGAAAGTGACAAATGCCAGACCAAAAATCCAACCTATGTCTCTGTGCCTAAAGAACCCATTACCTTACCCACTCCCACACCCAGCCCTACCCCTGTACCTATTTTGGGCACTGAAATTGAAAACAAAAAAGAGGAAGGATATAGTAAAAAGAGGAAGAAGTCACAAAAAAAGTCTCCTGTTTGGGATCATTTCAAAATCATAGAGGGTGAGGATCCAAATGAGCCTAGGTGTAAGTGTATCTATTGTGGGGCAACATATGCGCGTGATAGTATGAGACATGGCACTAGTAGTATGAAGGTTCACATAGAAAAGCAATGCAAGAAATACCCATATAGGATCCAAGACAAAAAGCAAAAAATTCTGAGTTTCCAAACCAGCACTGAAACTGGTAGTAATCTTGTTGCTATAGGCTTTAATAAGGAGCATTGTAGAAAAGCGTTAGCAAAAATGGTGATTGTAGATGAGCATTCATTTAGGTTTGTTGAAGGTGAAGGATTTAAGAATTTTTGTCAAGTGACGCAGCCTAGATTCTCTATCCCCTCCCGTGTTACGATTGCCAAGGACATTTACCAACTTTTTTTGGAAGAAAGGAAGAAACTGAGGGATGAATTTAGTAAAGGCAGCCAAAAGATTTGCCTAACAACTAATTGTTGGACATCCTTGTAAAATATTAATTATTTGTGTCTTACTGCACACTACGTTGATAGTGAGTGGACTTTGTAAAAAAGGATTATAAACTTTTGTCAAATTTCAAACCACAAGGGAGAGAGTGTTGGTAAAGTCATTAAGTCATGTTTGCATGCTTGGGGTATTGAGAGAGTCTTCACTATGACTGTTGATAATACCTCCTCAAATGACTCCATGATTACCTACTTGAGATGGAAGATTAAGGGGTGGTTGTTTTAGGTGGGGAAATTCTGCATGTTAGGTGTTGTGCCCATATAGTGAACTTAATTGTCAATGAAGGTTTAAAAGACCTACATAATTCCATAGCTGCCATTCGTAACGCTGTGAGGTATGTTAGGTCTTCTCCAGCTAGGTTGTTGAAATTCAAGTCATGTGTGGAGTGAGAGAAAATTGAATACAAAGGTCTCATAGTCCTAGATGTCCCTACTAGATGGAACTCCACCTACATGATGTTAGATGCAGTCATTAAGTTTCAAAAAGCTTTTGAAAGATATGAAGAGGAATGCGACAAGTTCGTGTCTTATTTTTTGGAAGATGAGGGGGAAAACAGAAGATTGGCCCGCCACTTGATGATGATTGGGAGAATGTTAAGGTGTTTGTGAAATTTCTGAAGACTTTTTATGATATAACTTTGAAGTTTAGTGCCACTTTGAATGTCACTTCAAATTCTTACTTTCATGAGCTTTGTGAGATATAAAACCAACTATCTGAATTAAGCAAATAAGAGGATTCAATACTTTCATCCATGGTTGTGAGTATGAAAAAGAAGTATGACAAATATTGGGGGAATGTTGAGAATATAAATTGTCTTCTCTTTGTGGTTGTTGTACTTGATCCCAGGTACAAAATGGATTATTTGACATATTGTTTCTTTGTAGTGTATGATTCTTGCACTTCTGAAACATTAGTAAAGAATGTGAAGGATACTATATACCGGCTACATGAGGTTTATAGTGGGAACAAGGGTTAATCTGTGGCTAATGAAAGTGGTGGGGAGGCGGCAACAACAAGTACAACGGAGGTAAAAACGGACGCAGAAGGAAAAAGATGTTTGTAGAGCTCATTTGTTAGGAAAATGAAGGAGAAGAATGTGAATGAGTACAAAAATGATGTGGACAGATACTTGACAGACCCTATGGAGGATCTAACTCGGCCAAATTTTGATGTTTTAGATTGGTGGAAGAATAATGCAACTAATTACAAGGTTCTCTCACTAGTTGCAAGAGACATTCTTGTTATTCTTGTTTCAACGGTAGTCTCAGAATCTGCTTTTAGTACAGGAGGCCGTATCCTCGATCCCTTTAGGAGTTCATTGAGCCCCAAGATGGTGGAGGCATTGATTTGTACACAAAATTAGACGCGTAGTCGTGAGCACATCAACCTTATTGACATGAAAGAGTTTAATAAATATGAAGATATTGAGTTAGGTAATTTTTTACGTTTTACTTTTTCTTTTTTAACTTTATTTCATCTTTTTATTGTTTATTTTGTTGTCCTAAACCTGATTCTAATGATTTTTTTGTTACGTTTTCTTCTCAAGATGTGTCAAATTCTATTGCAACCCGTGAGAGGCAAGTTGGGAATGGAAGTGCTATTATTCTGGATTAAACTGTTTAAAGTGGACTAAATTTCTTATTTTGTTGGACTATATGGACTGTTTATTTGACGTATTGTCAATTTTATTTATGGACTTTATTGACTGTTAAGAAGTATGTTTGATGTTATGTTAATGCTTATAGACTGTTTATGGACTTTATGCTTTTGGGCTGTTAAAAGAGGTATGAAGTTATACATTAAAATTGGTTTTCAGCATTTACTTGGCAGCATGTTGAATACTTGTGTACTACCAAACCTTGCTCTTTTCCTGCGGATGTTGATAGCATGTGAATTTAGTAAAAGATTCACGTGATAGCATGTGAATTTAGGAAGAAAATTGCTTTAGCAACCTTTGGACACAGGCTCAATGTCCAGGGCCCAAGCCTGCCAACCCGAGTAACCTAAGCCTACACGAGGTCACCCGACAGGTTACGGGTTTGTGGGCTTAAGAAGGTGTTGCGGCCTAAAATTTTCTCAACCCGCACTGTGCGGCTCAGCCTAATTTTTCAGCCCAACCCGATCCTACCCGGCTGAATTACACCCCTACTCAGAAGTCTGGAACATGTCTAAGAATAATGTTAAATTTAATGTCAGATATAAGTCAAATCTAACACCAGTGATATCATATATAATACTAGTTAAAAAATGAGTATTTCACCTGACTCATTTAAAAGAATAATTATACAAATTCGCGGAGAAAAAAAGAGAAAGAAAAAAGAAATGAAAAAAGAAATAAAGACAAAACTAAGAATAAAAAATCTGAAGTAAAAGACCGAGAAAAAAAGACAAAAATTAAGAAAAAATTTGTGCAAAATGTTTCACAATTGAAGTTGAAATAAAATTTGTGCAAAATGTTTCACAATTGAAGTTGAAATTTATGAGGATCACAAGAAAATGATGTTTATGTAAAGACACATATGAGAATTAATTAATTTAGTAAAGTAATTAAAAAATAATATTTTAAATAACCATAAGAAAAGTATTTAAAGGATATATATTTGAAAATATATAAAAATCAAATGTTAAAAGATGTAATAAAAAAAGATGAGAGAAGAGAAGAAAAGAAAAAAAAAAACTTAAGAAAATTTAAAGAAGAAGAAAAACAAAGCTAAAAAAAAAAAAAAACTAAAGATGTAACGAAATATGAGGAGCAACAAAACACCCCAAGAGAAACTTATTCTCTATTTTAAGGTGAGAATAGATTACAAAATTATAGATAGCTATATATTGAGAAACATTTATTTTAAAGAGTAATTGAGAGAACAATAGCATTTTCATGATTCAAAAAAAAAAAAAAAAAAAAAAACCATTCAAGTAGTTAAAAGCAAGCTAAATAAGTTAAAAATGAGATTGAAGTAACAAGCCAACCTCATTCTCCTTTAAATAGACATCACATGCTAAAATTGTTGGGTTAACAATTCATCTATATTTGAGGATCAAAGTGCCCGACCATTGGTTAGTTTCTTACAAGACAAAATAAACTAGAGACCTCAGGCTTCCCAAAAATACAAGTAGGTAACATAAACCAAAAAGGTTATAATAAAAGCAACAAGTTGGGTTTAAATCTGCCACAAAAGTGTCTCCATATTCAAATCCCCAACTGAGATTGCACTTCCAAGATGGTTTTAGCCGAGTCCCTAAGCTTCTGTGCCTCCTCATCAGTGAGAGGCACATTAGTGACTCCTAAGACACCACCCCTCCCAAGTTGTGCAGGCAAGCTTAGGAACACTTCTCCGCCGTCAATGCCGTAGAGCCCCTTAGCAAGGACCGAGACCGGGTGAATCTTCCTCTGGTTTCGGAGTAAACTCCGAGCTAGGTTAGCTGCCGAGTAGCCTATCGCCCATGAGGTGTAGCCTTTCAGACTAATCACTTCATAGGCGCTGTTTACAACTTGTTTGTGAATGTTCTCTAGTGTTTCTTTCTCGTACCTTATTTGTTGTTTCTCTAAGAAGCTCAGCACCGGCACTCCCCCGACGCTGATGCTAGACCATAGCGCCACTGAGCTGTCACCATGCTCCCCAATCATGTATGCCTACATTCATATTTACCTTACAAGCGTTACATAATAGGTTCATCAAAAAAAGGAATATACATATATTAAGCAGTTTTAATCCACTGAGTTACAAACGATGACCTCATGTGCATATATGCCTTTACACTTGTGTGTTCTCTTTCGCATAATTAAGAGTGTGCAAATCATTTAATACACCTGCATCACTGGCATAATATCTTAGTTTTTCATTATACATTAATTTGGATTACTACTTTTGTTATAATAAAGTAAGTGACAAATAAATCGAAGAAAGACCATATGCACCGTGAAAACAAGCTCTAAGCTTGAATCAAACTAATCCACAAAAGGAATAAAAAAATATTCACTTGGCTTTATAAAATTGCCTTGCCCGACAACTTTTCAGAAGCCAAACACTCTAGCTCCATGTGTTTTTTGCCAAGTTGCAATTTATTTTTCCACCCCCAAACAAAAAGTTGCAATTTACAATCCAAAACATTCCACTAGTGGTTAAGGATCAGTGGCACGACGACCAAATATATATATATATATATATATATTTTTTTTTTTTTGGTAGCTAATAAATTAAATAAAAAAATTGATCATAAAAAATGAAAAAATTAAGTCACCTGCACATCCTGAGCATTGACATCAAGGTGATCCGCAATGAGGAACCGGAACCGCGAGGAGTCCAGATTGGTACCTGATCCGATTACCCGATTCGACGGGAACCGGGAGAGCTTCCAGGAGACGTACGTCAAGACGTCCACGGGATTGGAGACGATAAGCAGAATCGTCTCCGGCGAGTACTTGGCGAGTGGAGGAATGATATTCCGAAAGAGAGCAACGTTCCTCTGGAGGAGGTTGAGCCTGGACTCGCCGGGGATCTGGCGGGCGCCGGCGGTGACGATGCAGAGATCGGAGCCGACCGTGACAGCGTAGTCGACGGAGGCATGGATCTTGGTGCGGGGGAGGAAGGCAGCGGCGTGCTGGAGGTCGAGCATCTCGCCGCGGAGCTTGTCGGCCTTGGCGTCAACGAGGACGAGCTCGTCGGCCAGGTCCTGTGTAAGGATCGTCTGTGCGATCGCCATCCCGACGTTTCCGGCGCCGATCACGGAGATCTTCGTGTGGCGCTTGGTCGGGGAGGGTGGACCGGCGCTTGCGATGGGCCGGAAGAAGGCCTCCGACAGGTCCAGCCCACCCGGGCCCAGCGACGAAGCTGACTCACTCTTCTGCATACTAACTAACTTGTGGAAATCTCTGTAAAATCTGTGTAGATTCTGGTGGTGTTGCAAAGGATTGGGAAGACGGAGTTCGTATTTATAGTGGGATGAATGAAGCCATCAGTTTTGGGATTTTTCTACGGTCTTTTTTCATTTCTTTTTAGATTAGATGTTTTATAATCTTTTTTTTTTTCTCGAAGGTCTTTTTTTCGGAAAAACGAAACCACAAAAGTTCTCATTTCTTTACCACAATTTAAAAGTTTTTGGGTTCCGGTTATCTCCTGTGAATGGATTAGTTTGGCCTCTTTTGACATGTTTTTTGAAGACTAATCTTTAGATTTGAGTGTTTTTATGTACTTTTTTTTTTTTGAAGAAATATAAACCCTTTTTGCAAATTGCATAGAAGTTTTATTTATATTTTTATTGTTCAAATTTACTTAAATATTCTTAATAATAAATTACAATTCTTTTTTCTAAACTTGAATAAATTACAATTCTCAATTACTCATTTTATTTCTTTCAATTTACATATAAGGAGATTTTTCGGTAATTTACATATAAAGAGCTTTTTTGATAATCCGTCTTATTAATAATTTTAATTTTAACCGTTAAATTTAATTAAAATTATATTAAATTAAAAAATATATAGAATAAAATAAAATTCTGATAACTAAATAGTAAGATACTATTAATAATCTATTTTTAAAAAAATTACCGGAGAAAATCCAATAACGAAAATCAAATAAAGTATTTATCCCTGTTTATTTCAAAAGACTCGGCCAAAATCAAATTATTTCAAATCAAAATAAAAAAATCAAATGTTGTACCCGTAGGGTCATCACGTGACTAGATTACGGTATGCTCCTTGGAATTACAGAACTAGCCATGCAGCCAGCAGGTGGGAGTTTTTATGGGGCGGTGGTTGTTAGATTCGTCATTTTAGAATGTGGAAAGGGAGTACTAGATTTTTGTTGGACAATGAATGAGTCAATGACAATATAATATCAAGATTTTCCTCTCTCCTTTTCGTGTTTTCCACTTTTCTTGGGGCCAATCCATAATTCCCTTCTTGACTCTCCGTGGAATTTTCCCCTTTTGCATGCTTTTTAGTTTTGACGTTATCTTGGGTGGCAAGGAAAAAGAAAACCACCATTTGCGAGAAAACTAGGGGCGAGTAAAACTTTGAAACCATCTTCCATTATAGTTTCATGTTACTTTGGAAGATTCCCACCGACTCATTGGAAGCTTCAGTTAGGAAAAAAACTCAAGAATTATTTCTCATTAGCCTATGAAGTCGTTTAGAAATCTAGGAAAAAAAAAAGTGATGCGACGATGTTGACCAATTATGCTACCAGAAAATAGAAATGATGGAGCGCCAAAGATTGAAATTTTAGTGCATTGCATTTGAGAGCTTCATTAATCAACTATAAAAAACTGTTTCACAATTTTAGGAAAAATATGCAATTTGAGTTATGTTGTGAGGAGGCATGAAAGGATGGGAAAGAAAAAGAAATGTTAAATGGGGCTCTTGTGTAATTTCCAAAGTTTATATGGACGGGTACTGTTAGGGGTAAAATGGTAAAGTAAACAAAGGGTCAAAATGAGGGAGCAGGTTGCAAAGACTGGACGACAACGACAACATTGTTCCGGAACGACAGTTGAGAGAGCGTCGTTTCAAAAGAGTCAAAATGTCAAAGCAAAGCAATAAAGAGGAAAAGATAAAACACAGGTGAAACTGAACAAAACTATCAATCAACAATGGAAGGAGGAGGAGAGGCAGTGGCAGTGGCAGTGGCAGAGCTGGAGAGGATCCAAACCCAAATTCTCCGCCGCATATCAGAGCTAGAGCTCTCCCTCCATTTGCCCCCCTCCGCCGCCACGATTTCCGACGCCGAGAGCGACACCGAAGCCCGCCTCTCCTCCATTCTCCGGAATCACGGCATTAACGATTTCGCATTGAAGAATGTTCCGTCCGATTACTACGACTGGCCTCTCGAGGATCGCCGCCGCGCTCTCGGTGCCGCCTCCGTCGATCATCTCTGCAAAAGCATTGTTCTGGTAATATATTATCCCTCCTCTGCATTTTTTTTTCTTTTCCTTTTTTTTTGGGCTAGGGTTTCTATTATAGAACTAAAAACGCTAACTTTAGTTTTGAGAATTGAGTAATTTACAGTTTCAATTTCGACAGCAGTATGAGTAAAATTTGGTTATTATCTCTGCAAAAGCATCGCTCTGGCAATGTTCTTTTCGTTTCCATTTCCGTTGTTGCAATTACTCTTCATTTGCATTTGCATTTCCGTTGTTGGATGGAAAGTTTGAAGCTTTATGTATAAAAACGTTAGCTTGGAAGGGGAACTGGTTTAATGCGTGAAAGTGAACCTCTATTTAATGTGATCACAAATGTGATCAAGTGAATTTAATGGGAAATTTCATTCTGTGCTGCTGATCTTCAAATTATTACTCAAAAACCTAAAATAACTTAATAAAGTAGAAGCAGCTGGAATGGAGATGCCAATCTAGTTAATCTTCAGAAATGAGTTTTGACGGTTTCAATTTTGGTACTAATGTGGAGCATTAAAGCATGCAGAAATTGAAACCCAAAGGATAAATTTGAACTTAAGGTCCTACAAAATTACATGGTTATAAGTTTCTAGATAAAGTCTGAATCTTTTTGTGGAAGCCTAAGGTGACATTTGGTTCATGAATTCAAAACCATGGTCCATGATTCTGATTCTTGAAATTCAAATTTTTTGTGAGAGAAAAACAATGTAGCAGAACCAAGAACCATGATCTTAAACCAGACAAAACCCTTGAAACAAACGTCACCTAAATCTTTATATGTAAAAATGTTGGTTTGAAGAGGGACGTGAACCTATGTTTGCTACAGAGTGAATTTGATGAGAAATTTTGTTCTTGAAGTTGTTTGATTTAGTAAATTTGTTAATGAAGTCCTGTAGGGCTGGAATGATGTTGTCAAGCTAGTTAGTTTTGCAAAATGAATAATTTTCAGTTTCAATGTTTGATAACGACGTGGGAGTTTTAGAGGAACAAATTGAAACCTGAAGGAAAACTTGAACTGTGGTCGTAAAGATAAATAATCATATGATTTTAGACAGAGTCATTTGGTAAGTGACGATTTAAATCACAATTTTTTTATTGTTTCGGGGCAAGTAGGTTGTTAGGGTATTTTCATGACGTGAAAAATGGAAGATACCTTTTTTTTTAAGAGTTGATGATATTTTCTAAGAAAAGACAGACATTAGCAACGTTGTGATGATAAAAGTAAATAGAATTGGCTTGTCTGAACTTCAAGATTAGACATTAGCAGATTGTGGGAATTTTATGATTATGGTAGCAGTGGAAGGACTATCTGTTTGGAACTATCTTATCTTTCAGTTCTGACTTGTATTCACTGGATTTGTTTACATCAAAGTCATTAAAAGATTCTCCCCCTCCAATTTTTTTTTTTTGGTGTGATGAGGGTCTAACAAATTTCTCTCTCCAACAGGTGAATACACAAGCCCAATCCAATGTTACTGATTGTAGTGATCACAACAATTCAAAGTATTATGTTGTTGTCGTCCAGGTGACTCTTTTTTGTACTAAAAAACTAGATTAGTGACTTGCCTATCTTACCTGCTACCTGATCATCATTTGACTTTAGGGATTTTATTATTTGCAGTACACCGCTCGATTTAATGCTGAAACTGTTAAAAACTTCCTGTATTCACTCAATGATGGCAAGATAGCAAAAAAGAAATTCAACTGTAAGTTTTGCGCCATATAAGTAATGCATCTAACTTTATTTCACTTTCTTGTATTCACGGAAGCAATTTGTTGACTTGAATACACTTGTTTTTACTTGCATTTAAGTTCGTTCTTCAAGTCTGCAATTAACCTATAAACCCAAAATTCACAGCAATCCCTAAAAAGGGCCTATTAGGTTTTCAGCTGCCTTTCTTCATATACTATGTATTATTCTAGGTCTTTAATATAGTTGTTTTATACCCATAACTTACCTTCTTTCTTTTTACTAGTGGAAAGTGTTTTTACGAGGTTGACTTGTCTTGTGTTCTTTGTTGATCTTAAGAATATCTTGAGAGTTTAGATGCTTTTGGGATCAAATTCTGACTCAGAAGCTGATACTTGTTTGTGTTACATGTAGTGAGGCTTGCACCTGAGGAGACTTCAATCAAGCTGACTGGATACGAGCACAATGCAGTGACATGTATTGGCATGAAGACAGACATACCGGTAAGTACTCTTTTCACAGAGTTAGTGTTTTGTCACGTCCGTAGAAGCAACATACTCCATATTGACGTGGCCCTTGAAATGATGTTTTGGGCACTCATGTTATGTATGCCTTCAAGTGATGAACCAACGATTAAGAGACACTAAAAATTCGAGGATGGCTCAGAGAGATGAGGGAACCTGAACTGAACTTTCATCCAAGTTTACCTTGCAAGTTAATATGATTTCTGAACTTCTGACATGTCTAATGCGTAGATTGTTTCTTAAGGTTGTCGAAGGATTTCTTTTTTAACACATGCATTTTGGAACATATTCTATGACAAGTTGCTTGATTGTCTCTTTATGCTAGAAATAGCTCTAACACGTTGGCCCTTGAGGTTCGATTGCTGGGTATTGGGTTAAGCTAGTGTTGTTGGTTTATGTATGTCGTGATAGCTACATATTCTTTTTCTTTTTTTTCTTTTCTTTTTCCTGCTAGAATGCTGACTACATATTTTACGTCTGAAATGCATATTCCACCCCATGAGACCGGTCAAGTCTTTTCCAACTTTCATGCTAGCTTTTGGCTGGTCCACTGTTCCGAATATCTCGTATGTCAAAAGCTCCATCCTGGAGTGTTATATTTTAGATTTTAATATGGTGGTCCAGTTTATTGGTTGTTTCAATCAATAATAATCTGCCAGCCAGTCTTCTACTTCAACAATAAGGGATTGACGCTTACTTGGGTTAGCATAGTGTAGCTAGGTTTTTGGACAGCAGAAAACCTCTAGCATTTGTTTGCACATTCATTTTTGTAGGGGGACACCATTTCATGTTTGAAATTGTTGGGAAACACTTGATGCAAGGTTATATATATAGAGAGAGTATATTCTCGAATAAAATCTCCCTTCGTTAATCTGATTCTTGGTGTGATTTCAGGTGATTTTGGATGAAGCGATTGTGAAGCTTAACCCCAACTTCTTCTGGCTGGGCGGCGGTGAGGTTGATCTGAAGCTGGGCATTAGGACCTCCGACTTTATCAACTTTGTTAAACCTTTCATTGTCAGCTGTAGTGGTACTTGATTACCCAGAAAACCCACCAAGACTTGATTGCAGAATTCAATATCTAACAATATCGCCCTAAAGAAGCCAGGAAAATTGCCTATATCACATAAGTTTTGTGCCAGGAGAACATTTTTCCTTATTAGAACTAGGAATTCATTCTTTCAAGTTTTCAGTAGTCACAAAATACTGAAAATTTTGTACTTGTTTTTTTGGTTATAGCTGATAGCTAGGATGAGAGATTGTCATATTTTGTATTTTTTTATTGATAACTTCAAATGGGATGAATGGCCCACGTCAGAAAATGTGTGTTTAGGCCATGTCTCATATTGTTTCCATGGACAAGATTGGCGAAGGTGACACATGAATCTTAGACTATACCACTATGCATCAATTTGCGCCATTTGTTTTTGGTAGGTAGGTAACATAATTGGCCTTTTTATTTAATACAACTGAGCCACTCCATATTCTTTATTTCATCATGTCATCATGCTTTGTACACCCGATTTGCAACGGAATATAATATGTGTTGCTTTGCTACAGTACTAGGTTTTGATATCTTGCTTAAGAATTTCATGTTCAGGCTTCATTTATCTCTTTTTTTTTTTCATTTAGTTTTAGTGAACGAAATATTTTGATTTATTCGCTACTATAACTTCTTTTTTAATGCATAAGTAGGAGAATTATATGGTTTTAAAATATACCTTTCTGCCATAGATCTCTATTCATTTTGAACCGTATTTTCATCAATTGTTATATTATCATATTTCCCTTGATATGATATTGATGTGATTAGATGATTAAAAACTGTCCTACCAGTAGAGTATTTTTTTTTTTTCATATCACTTCAAGAATTGTCCTAACAAGTATTATGAATTTAATGTTGCAGGAGATCTCTCAAAAATCTCTCGTCTCTCTCCCCATGTTTTCAAGTCATGTCCCTACCATGAGTTAGGACAAGACAGATCAACTGAAATGGAGAAACTAGCAGCCAGAAAAGAAGATTGCTATTTCTTTCATTTAAGAATACCAACCAACAGATTCACAACAATTGGCAACATATGCCATGGGCATATGTTTCCTTCTTCACAATCATTTATTCCCACTTAATAAAATAAAAGGTACACACACATTGCAAGTAGCCCTTATCCATCACACTGGATTGTCCACTAACTGATTATCTTTTTCTAGATATAATATTTGATTTTTTTACAATTCTACCAAAACAGTACCATGTGAATTCTCATTCATGAAGATGTCGTAAAAACAAAAAAAAGAAAAAGAAAAGTTTGGGATTGTTCTTCTTATGCAATACATTTTTTAAGCAATGGATTAATTATTCTTCTGAAATTATTGTATAATTCATAAATATAGGCCTAAGAACAAAGTATATCATATTTTTATAGGAAGATGCTTGGTGGTGGTGATGTCTAGGGTTTTTGGTTGTGAATCGGCGGAAAATCTAGGGTTTTTCATTGTGAATCGGCGGTTTCCGGTGAGGTTGAGCATAATCCATGACTACTATGTCCTCAACAGCGTCCCCTTCCTTGGTATCGACAGCTTCTTCCGTGTCTTGTGGAACAAATCCTAGCATTGACCTTCCATGTCCCTCTTGTCCCTATAAGACCACAATATATAACCAAACTCATTAATCTTTTTTGGTGAGTAGCTATTAGCGTATATCATTTTCGGTGAGTAGCTATTACGATATGTGTGTTAATGTTGAGGTGATATAAGAACGAATTAATTTTCCTCCCCGGTTCAAAGACCAAACTGTTACGATACTCAAAGTTCAGGACTAACAATGTCAATTATCCAAAAAAGAGTCACATGTTGCACATATGATCCATTGAATCCGCACAATTCACCATATAACGCTAGACTTAATTTTCTTTTTCTTTTTTACTTTTTTGGTCGTATCTTGATCGCATCGTACGGTCCTGTTTTATGCATATATATATGGATGATTGCATACTGTTTGTACTACTACTTATGAGATGCATGCATGGACGGACCATCTGCTATGCTTTCCTCATTAGGGACATGATTGGTGAAGTATATGGCCAAGAGTTTGGTCCCAGTATGATTTAACTATAGGTTATTGGAATTAAAAAAAAAAAAAAAAAAAAAAAAAGAGGAAAGAAAATATATACATATATTATATACATAATGATATACCTTTGACGTTTCAATAATCGATTGTTGCAACTCCATCTGAGAAAATGATTTTGTAATGCCATTTCCTGCAGATCCCACCAATATATATCATTAATCCATCATATCACAGAAATATTAATGAGACCCAATAATAGCCTAAAAACAATATATAATATTGTAAGATCAACAACAACCACGACAATTAGGAAAACTAACAATATGTCAGAAACAAATTGTATATCCTTTTCCTTGTGTGATCATTACGTACTCTTACGTACTCTAACTTAAAGAAATCTATGTAAAAGCCATAAGAATTTATGGGTCAATTTATTTCGATTATATATCTATATATATACACACACACACACACACATTTTTATTTTTGTTGTTCTAATATTGATGGTACTTTAATTCTTCTTTCGCATACTTGATAAATCATGTTATTCATGGATGGTCTCCCCCGGTACTTAGATCCATTTGATATACTTTCGTTTTGTTCATGAAAAAGTGATTATACACACCCATATATCTTATGGCAATTAATCTTTGCAAGGTTGAGAAACTATGATTGTGATGGACTAGTTGATGCTTGATGTTAGTCTAGAATGCAGTTTAGTCCATTTTATTCTTATCGATCAGCTAGGCATGCACGAGGAGTTATCATTCAACATGATATATAATAATTAAAAGACGAGTTGATTTAAAGACAACCTGAGGTTGTTCCATCATCCACTGACGGTTGAGCATCATGTTTTTCCAAATTGAGCCTTAAAATTTCCAATCTCAAAGCATTTGCACAGCGATTTTCATTTCTGGTTCTTCCATTGCTTTTCGCTTGATGATCCTGCCTTAAGCATTCTACTGATGGGATTGAAAGATCAGCCTTCATATTTGACTGCGGATTTGAAGTCTCATCAGACAGTTTGGCCTTCTCGACTTCCTGCACCAAACCCTAATAATTTAGTATCACATACATGAGATATACATACAATATGTGTGTGTGTGTGTGTGTGTGTAGAGAGAGAGAGAGAGAGAGAGAGAGAGAGAGAGAGAATTCTATTGATCAATATTTATGTCTTCTTTCCAAAACTTCACGAGCAGCACTAATCAGTTGAAAATGCTTTTCAAACAATTCCATGGAATTAATTATACAGGCATATGTCCATGGTTCAGTGCACTTATGAAGATCTAGGGCCTGAATATATAAATGACTACGTTTTTTTCTTCTTAAAAATAACAAAAAGAAAATTTAAAAGAGAGCCATACTAGAATATAATACTAAATTTTGCATGCATCTAGAATTAGAGAACTACTAATTTTGGCATGCATCATAATGCTAGCTAGGGATATATTACAAATGTGACAGAATTAAGCTTCAATACCAACCTTAGCAAAATGGTAGGATTTTTGGCCAATTTGGTTGTCACTAGAGGCCAAAAGACGAGCATTGCATGCATGCAAAGAGCAAGCAAGACATAGGAGAAAGAGAAAGGCAACAGAAGACATGATGATGTATATTTCTTGAGAGATAATATATGTATATATGTGTGTGTGTGTGTGTGTGTGTGTGTGTGTGTTAACTATAAGCTGGATGAGAAATGATATTCCTATTCAAGTCTTTTGGTGTGTGCGTGTTGTGTATATATATTTTATACTAGTGAAGCTTAATTTTGCAAGTTGATATGTAATGTGAGTTTCAGTATTGGAGGTTCCGAGAGTATTTGTAGTGAGGGAGAAACAGAAGAGCATTAAATGCAGGTTGTGTATTGGAAGAGAGACTTTCTTTAAGAGAACATGCTGGTGTTTGTGTGATGAACATTGAGAACGAAATTGAAGATATTTGGGTCCTCCCTTGTCTCCCTTCCTCACTCACTTTTTAAATCACTCATGAACCCCACTCTATGAAGGACAAATCCATTATAGAGCTACGTAGTCAAAGATATGTATCTCTGTGTGTGTGTATGCATATGCAAATCAATATTTGAGCAAGAATTAAGAGAGACAGACAAATTCTAGAAAGAGAGATTAATTCAGAAACAATCAATTACTATGGTGATCCATAATTATGTTCTAATTAATAAGAAATATTCTAACAAGATCAGAACATGACTTGGAGACAGATATTACAAGAAGATAAAATGGGATCACGAGAAAGTCAAATTATCAGTTACTAAGTCAAAGTAGGTAGATAAATTTATTGGAAAGTCCAAGAAGTAAAATCCGCAAACTAACACGAGGAAATGAAGCTTGGTCCTACCCATGTGTTTTTATACAAGAGTTCCCATTCCTTGTCCTAGTGATGTATAACTAGAAGTTTATGGGTTGCAACTACTAAGTCCTTCCTTCCACCGTGTTTTCACTCACAACTTTGTACTTTTTACACAAGAATGAACGTATGATAAGATGAGAATTTGTTCGATGTACTTTATTATCATGCCTACATAATACGTCGGTTCAATGAATAGTTAATATTTAAATTATTTGTTCATGCCAATTCTAATTAATGTAAAAGATTCAAGTAGAATTTATATGATATTTGTGACCATAAACAATTGAGGTAAAAATATATAATTAGGAGAGAGAAAGATAATTAAATATAATTAACATAGATGACATACTAAATAAAACACTAATCACTTATCAGAAGGCATATCCTAGCATCTAGCTAGTAGTCGTCTTCATGCACATCCACAAATCACTTCCTCATTCTCAAATGGCCTTCTGCCACTTACCTAACCTCGCCCCCGACTCAACACTGATTATGACCTAAACTCATTTGCTTAAACCCGTTAGCTTAATGCGTGTTATTTCCGTGTCATGACTCAAATTGCCACAGGATGATGTTGATCATGAAATTTATCATTAACAGAAGAAGAGTGGTTTTAATGGAAAAAAGAAGGCTGGAGCAAATGGAACCTAGATGTGAGTGGGAGGTGGGGACATTGGAGGAAGGGGGGAGACAAAGAGGCATGGCTAACCCGTCAATTGCAACTTCCTTTTGGGACAACAAAGGGTCCAAAACTTCCAAGGTTGGCTCCACCATCGTGGGTTATGGGAATGCACGCCAACATCGCATGTAGTGCATGTGCTTCAGACGTGGTGCAAACTTCCACATCATCCCCTGGACCGCCCTACACTCATGGGTTTACTGTTCCCTAAAGCTCATCTAATTTTGTTTCCATTTCTCATATTAATATAGGTTAATATATAGGTTATATGTTTCAGAGGTTCTTAGCTACTATAGTTGGATCATGAAACTGACCAATCGAAACAAATAATGGCTAACACGTCTGAAGTTCTTGCAACATTTTTTTTTTCCTTTGCAATGTTTCTTGGCTCAAATGAAACAAGCATTAAGACGTGCTCATCAAATCAAACAATCATCAAGACGTCCTAACTTGTCCCCAAACCCCGTCAGAGACAGTTTGGAAGAGGTGTTTCTGAGATGAGATGAATTATGTTTGGGACAATGTTGCGACGAATGTAATTTTAAATGAGCAGTGCTATTGGGCATCAACGTTGTTCGACACAACTCACATAAGGTGCTAAACAACACAATTTCGTCATGACAGAACAGATGATGCCCAAAGAATTTCCTCGCGACAGATTGACATCATTTAAAATGTGTGCTGAATGTTGATACTTGGTCTGAGAAATCTTACCGACGAACCGAAAGAAAGTAAGGGGGGACAAGGAATGATACTAGTCTAGCAAGCTTGGTGGGCAATGGAATTGGTCAAAAACTCAAATTTCTCCTCCAAAAGACTTCTTTCCATTTATCCACAAGGTGTCAATCTTATGGTCAAAAACTCAAATAGTAATTCCCATTACAGTTTGGAGAGAGAGAGAGAGAGAGAGAGAAGCACATGCATGTTTCTCTATCAGAGTGTGTAAAGATGCCACTAGGTGATAAAAAACCACCATATTTACCATTAAGGAAATACTTGTAGTTATATATACACAAAACTGTACACAATATTACCAGCAAGGTGTTTCAGATATAGAAGGAAAAGTAAAGCATTAGCAGAGGGAAATAAGATGGTGGTTGCGGAAGTCAAATAGAATAAGCTCCGTGAACCAGAGTTAAGTAGGATCTTAGTAACCAAAAGTGTTCTCTCCACTATAAGTGACATAAAGAAATCCATCTTCATCCTTCTTTTCTTCATAAATGGCAGACATAATTGCACCTGCAAAAGCCAAAACAAACGGTGATTCCTCATGGACCCCGTCAAAATTGAAAAGCCTCCCAACTTGCATCAAAATCTGAGGGCAACATTTACAAACATTTACCAGTAGGTGGGAGAACATTGTCCACAAAGATAAAGATTGCCTTTTCTGCACTTAGTTTAATCCTTTTCCGAATCACATAAACAAATTGTCCCACAGTTAGGTCAGCCGGGACAAGGTACCTGTAATTTCCAATTCAAGTTCGATCAAAAGACGTGTAAAAAAAGGCCAAGTGCTTTAAGAGAAAATGAAAGGCTTAAAAAAAATAATAACGAAAAAGTTTAAAGAGTATCAAAGCAGCAACAAAGCAACTCAGAAGCCAAATTGACTGTGGTCATACAAACATAATCATAGCCAACAAAGGAGGAGGAGAAAGAATTTAGAGACATTAAAGTAAACATGTACAGTCTACTACTATACAATTCTCGATGGTACCAAATTAACTATGCTAAAACCTGCATAAATCAAAAAACTCTTTGAGCCGAAGAAAACCATGTAAAAAATAAATTAGGAACATGGAAATCTAGAAACGCAAATAATAAAATGCAAAATCTTACTTTTTCTTATCAATAATTGGAATATCACTTCTCTCCGCCTTCTCCACAATCACCTTAAAATTACAGAAGTAAGTTTTATGCACAAGTCAGTAAGAAAACCAAAAGTAATTCCAGAATACCACTAAGATAAGTAAAGCCGGAAGTAGAATAAGAAAGAATCAAATTCCTCATTGAATTGATGCAACTCTAAACAACGTATTTGTGTCAAATAACTACAGCATCCAAACTCAACCGAGCTATAGCTAATAGCTGCCAATAGGAAATCACATATGGTTGTTTGGAAAGTGGGAAATATAATAGGCAGTAAGGAAAGAAAAGGTATATAACTCAGGTAAATAAAATTGAGAGGAAAAGGAGGACCTTTTTCAATGGAATCCTTCCTAATTTTGAAGTGATCGAAATTGGAACATGTGGGGTATTTTGATTCTCTCCTCTAATACTTCCAACCAAACAACCGTAGGTCTTAAAATCCATCCGCCGATCCCTCATCGTTATCCCTTTCTTCCACTTTTCCCCCACCAAACAAGACAACTTAATAGTCATATAACCATAGAGAGCAGAACCCTCCAAGTAATTTACTATCACAAAGAGTTCTCTATTTCAACACATTGTCAATCCAACAAATGAACCAACACTAAACACCTTAGTAAAAGAAAGTAATTCCTGTGTTTCGTCAGAAATCTCACCGGGATTCTGTCAGGGTACTTGTCTCTAATCCTTGCGGCCTCCGCTCGTCGCTTCTCTGAAGATAAAACAGAACATACTAACATAATTTACTGGACTCAGTATCAAATCCCCACATACTAACATTTAACTGCAACAATATTCCACACACAAACACTGCAAGTACATACCAAGATCATGTTCTTGCTTGAAGTAGCTCTTTGCCATTCCACCTGAAAATTAGCTCCCAATATAAGTGGAAAAAACAAAACCCACTAGTTCACAAAACAATAAAACGAAATTTAACAAACAAATATGTGCTTTTTTTTTTTATTCTGCTTCTTCTTCTTCTTTTATTCCTCCACCTTTGATAACAACGGCATTGCATCAGCAATCAATAAATGAATAAAGGGAAAATTCTCTTTTTTCAACAAAAAAAAAAAAAAAAATTGGAAAAACAGAAAGCAAACTGTAAACTATACATCAGTCGTCTCAGAAACAAATCCCTTAACTAAATTTGAGAAAAATAATTAAAAAAATTATTGAAGCGAATTATAGGGAATAAACAAGAAACTTCTTTTAAAGTCAGTGCAATCATCGAGAACTAAAATTTTCAGAATGATCACGTACTGGGCCGACCTTTATACATTTTTAATTCAATTTATAAGCACATGATAATAGATAATCCTGATTAAATCAAAACTAAAATTATCCAAAAAGAAACTAATTAAAAATTAAAGTAAATTGAGTGCAAATTAAAATCAGAGACCAAAATCAAACCTCTTTGAAAACGATTCCAAAGACAAAGAGAGAAGCTTTTCTGATCAGACACGATGAAACTTCCTTCGTGGTTTGGTTTGACGATAAACAAGTTTCGCTTGGCTTTCTTTTCTCAACTGTTTATATGTTTTTATTTTATTTATTTATTATCCAGTGGGCATTATTTTAATTTTGGGGAAAATATAACAAATAGCATATTCTAGATATGATTTTTTGAAGTAAATTGCAAGTTTTTTAAAACTTAGTAAATTATAGTATATATTCATTATTCATTTTAAAATAAATCAATATTTTCCAAACTTACCCTTACTGTTATGGTTTTCATCATTTGTTTCTCACCCCTCACACAGTCGTCAATCTCTCTCTCCCCGTCGTTCACTCAGTTCTCCAACAACTCCTCGCGAATGGCAGACTCCGGCAACAATGATTATGGGAGTCGGACAATTGCATCTGCATCTCTGGTTCGTTCACCAAAGATCTTCCACCCTCTTCTTCTTCCGATTTGGTTCGCAGCGGTAGGGCTATTCATTAACCCGTAAAATTCACAGTCTCAACCCACCTCACCCCAACTTAACTTGAAAAATACAATTTTTAGTATTGAAATTTATTTTCGGCCCATTCAATGTCTAGCTTGAAGTTTTATGGTAGGGTGTGGGTTGGGCCTATAATAGCCCACACACCGCAACTCAATTCGCGTTCTAACTTGTCTCCTCTAATATCTAATCATAGACAAGCAACTCATTTCTACTCTCTAGTTTCTTCGTGTTTGAATTAAACCTCTATGTTTGATTTATGTTAAGACTAATTTATGTTTGCTTTATGTTTGATGTTGGATAGACTACTTTACTTCATGTTTGATGTTGGATTAAACTTTGAATTTATATCTGTTTGAATGTTAGAGTTATTATTTCTATTTGATGATGAATTTTGAATATTGGATTGAACTTTGAGTCTTTGAGTATTTGATTCTTTGAATATTGAAACCGACCACCCAACTCACCCCGCACCGCCCCAACCCAACCCAAACATCATTGGGTTGTGAAATTTTTCTAACATCGTTGGGGCAAAATATGTGCAACCCGCACCCTTTAGAGTGGGGGAAGAAAAAACCATATCCCGCACTAACCCAACCCATGAACAGCCCTACGCAGCGGAGCAACGTTGTCAGATGGGAGCTTCGGAAATCTTCCTCCCTCTCACGAGAGAAACATCGTTGCTAAGCCTCAGATTTCGACGCCTCCGATCTCGAGCAAAACATCTGTTGCCAATGAAGAAGAGCGCCAATGATCATGGGAACATCGTCGTCGTTACGACTTGGTTGACTCCGATCTCTGTGTTTTGTTCATGTTTGCTGCAGGTGTGTTGCCAACCGAGAATGATGGACGGCGAGGGGCTACTGGGAAAAGGTGGACGGCGGTGAGATTTTTTTTTTTTTTTTTTGCTCAAACGACAGTTGGAAGTTTGTTTCGAGTTGTTTGGGATCAATTTGTAAAATTAATAATTTTAGAGAAATTTCTAAAATAACATAAAAAGCAGTAAATTCGGGTAAATATGATATTTATTAGTAAATACGGTATTTACGTTAAATACAGTGTTAAACGGTAGCTGGAGTCAGCAGTTAAATTTTCAAATAAATATAGTATTTATCGGTAAATACAGTGTTAAACAGTCGTCGGATTCTGTGCCTAAATTTTCAGATAAATATATTATTTATTAGTAATTACGATATTTACTGATAAATACGGTATTTACTAGTAAATACAGTATTAAACGGTTGCTTGAATCAGTGGTCATATTTCCAGATAAATATGATATTTTACTAATAAATACGGTTTTTACTAGTAAACACAGTATTAAGCAGTTGCCGGAGTAAGTGACTAAATTTTCGTATAAATATGATATTTACTAGTGAATACGATATTTACTAGTAAATACGGTATTTACCAGTAAATATAGTGTTAAACAGTCGTCATATTTGGTGTTGATATTTACTAGTAATTACGGTATTTACTAGTGAATACAGTGTTAAACAGTCGCTGGAGTCGGTGCCTGAATTTTTGAATAAATATAATATTTACTAGTAAATATGTTATTTACCGATAAATATAATGTTAAATGGTCACCGGAGTCGGTGACTAGATTTTTGAGTAAATATGATATTTACTAGTAAATACGATATTTACCTGTAAATACAACTTTAAACAGTCGTCAGAGTTGGGGGTCGACTTTTTGAGTAAATATGATATTTATGGATAAATACAGTGTTAAACAGTTGTCTGAGAACAGTCACCGATCGCTGAAAAATAGTCCCTGGTTGACGAAGCTGATCGCCAAAATTGGCCGCCGGTCTCGACTATGATAGACTTGACTATAATCTATCTATTTTAAAAAATATGTTATAATTTATTATTTTTTAAAATAAAAAAAAAACGTTAGGTGAGATGAGTGAGGTAGAAAGTATTTTTAAATTTTTAATAATATTTAAAACTTAAAATATCAAATTATATTATAATTTTTTTTAAATAATATGCTATAATTTACTAATTATATATTATTTCTTATTTCCCTCTTTATCCCTTAATTTTAATACATGGAAAAATGTACGGCAGCTCCTACGTCAGTACTTACGTGGCGCAACAACAACACGCATATTGTCTTGGGAAGCAATCAAGATTTCTGTAGCCGTAGGATGAGATGAACGCACCAAATTGTCAAGGTCCCTCCACCGCTAGCTTTGCCAAATTTTTTCTACGACGCTTCATTGGTTCTGCGTCGTTTATATAACATGTCGTTTGCTGAATCCAAATGCTACGTCGTTTCCTGTATTACAATACATGTTGTTTCGTAATGCAAAGTACGATGTGTCGCTTGCGTACTATGTAAAACGACTAGTGCTCAATCATGAAGAACGACAGGTTCTTTATGACATATAAACTACATGTCGTTTATGAGTAATAATAACATTTTTCTCCACAAAGCTTGTGAGCATTCAAAATTTTAATTCTTCTTTTTCTCTAAAACAATATTCAATAGCATTTTTCTACAAAGCTTGGGCTTGATTGGTTTTGTTAGTTCGAATTACAACTTAAATTTTTGTTATAGTATTTTCTCTTATAAAAATTTAAATTTAACTTTTTGTGCTACAATATTTTTTCTCATATGAATTTACTTTTCAACTTAAATTCTCAACTCGAATTAGCAAAAATGAAAAGGCCATAAATCTAAAAATGTATCAAAAACAATATTGCAAAATCCATACAAAAAAAATCTTTTGATGCAATACTAAAATATTCATTTAAGTCGACTCAAAGAATTATATGATACGATATTAAAAAATATATTTTTATTTAAATTACAAAGTTTGAAATCATCATATTTTTATCATATTTTATTTTTGTTAATATACATTTGATCTGATGTGACTATGATATAATTTTACATGACAAACATACAATATCTATAAGTAACCTCTTAAAGTTCTTCATGTAAATATACATATGTTCGGGAGCCTAAAGAGTTTGTCTTCTCATGATCTTTTCTATAATTGGGAGCATTTTGTTGGTGACAAGGACTTGAGATCCGGATAATTTACTTTTGGAGGGGGAAAAACATATAGTCTTTGCACTTCTTTTGATATATAAGCTTGGGCCACCTTTTCGGCAAGTGAAAAAAATGTAAGAATGGGACATAGGCATTATATATAGAGTCCTCTAATTATAATCCAACAAAAAGCAAATTCTTGTCTGGAGCTACATTGGCTTACCACTTTACTTTGTGTTGGCTAATTAGCTTCCAATTACTTGGTTATTGGCATTCGGTCTTCTTGATCTTCTTCTTCGTTATTTTTTTTTTAATTTGTTATTTTTTTATGACAATCCGACAAACACCAAATCTTATTGCCTTATCGTTCAATAAAGCAACAAATATCCCACTTTAGTTCGAAACAATTAAATATATAAGCTTTACTCCTAAAAAAACTCACATATTTATAAATATATATAAGCTTTTTCTCAACATTGGAAATTGTCCTCGACCGGTTTTTTTTTTTTTTTTTTTTTTGGGTTCCTTTTTCTAATTAGAAATTTTTTTTCTTCTTTAGTTGGATGGCAATGGACAAAGATTTAAAATCGTGACTATAGTAATAAAGTTAGGAAAAAAAGTATTGTAACGCTTAAAAGGTTGAATAAAGTCATGTGAATTATAGACAAAAGTTGCTGGTTTTACAGTTTAAAAGTTCACTAAAATATGTGTTAGTACTGACCATGCATTAATCCAATATAATTAAATCAGATTAAATCAAAACAAAATAGATCAGGTGGCCTAAAGATGGTCACTAACATTATTTTCAGTCCAATAAATTTTTTTTTCTTATTTTTATTTTTTGTAAAGTTTGGTTGTTAAATGTTAGGTAAAACCGGTCATGCATGTTTTAATTTAATTAAAGTTGCCCTATCGCTTTAGCCAAAACCAAAAAAAAAAAAAAAAAGAAAAGAAAAAAAAGGCCTCCTATTATCGCACTTTAAATGGTACAAACTATTTCATATTAATTATATGAGAAGCAAATTTCTCCATTGGGACTTTTTTTTGTCAAGAAGATCGAAATGTAAAAGCAAAGGAAAATTTATTGAAAGGAAAAAAAGAATACATAGTAATACTATGCACATTTTAAACTATCAAATTTTCATCAAGTAATTATTAAATTTGTTAAGAATAATATGCCTTTTTCTCTCCACTCTCATTACCATTGATCCTCCTCTGATTTGATTTCCTAATTTTCATGCCAATCAAGCAGTGGTCAACTATCTTTCCGTTGTATATTATTCCTTAGCTGTACTTATCTCTTTTTATTTTATTTCCCATGATTAGCAAAGGTGCAAGTTGTATATATGCATTGTAATCTTCAGAAATAGTGTGAGGAATATAATTTCTTCTTTTCCATTTTCTAAAATTTGTCAAAATTTGTATTTTTTTTCTTGATATATATCCTTCCGAAACAAACAACACTCAAAATTAATATGATAACATATGATCAACATCACATTATATTAAAAAATATGCATAATAGATAATTTTTTATTAAAATTTAACAGTTAAAAATTAAACAACTATCCACAATTCATTTTTTCCTGTTAAAGAAACTTCAATAGAAAAAAGAAAAGTAACGAAGTATATATATGTCTTTGGCTCTCATTTAATTCGTTAAGTCAAATTTTTAATTTGAGTTAAGATATGATGTTATGTGTATTTTTTATTATAATAAAAAAATTAAATATAACTATTTTTAAAAAAATTTTACTATAATAAAATTTAAATTCTAAACGCACGCAGAAAAAAAAAAACGGGACTTATATAATGACACCCAGGTAAAACGTCCAAGTGACTATCATAACGATCGACCATCAAATACAATTGTCAATAAGAAACACCACACGCAGGCTTTTAGCAATAACTCATAATGTCTTGTTCCTATAGACCACCCTAAGTCATCGCATCATAATAATTGTCGTTTTCGAACTTGTCAGTTGATATATCATAGGCGTGTGGAACTTTTAATGCAAAAAGTTAATGCTAAAATATAATAAAACAAACATAAAAGAAAGGAAACAAAAGAAAAATCAAAGAAGAAGGTTCTTCGTGATGTTTTTCCTTTCCTTTTTTTTTTTTTTTTTTTTCTTTGACCCATGCATTACATGGTATTTCTAATTTTCAAAACTGGAATGAATCGATAATTCATCATATACATACATATACACATACAAATACATGGAAGGTGATGCGAATTCAAGAGAAACGTGTTTTAGATTATTTTTGGGTTTTGGGACATGTTTTCATTGCTTCCTTTATGATACTAATTAACTGCTAAAATTGGTAAATGAAAAGGAAAATTAAATACTAGTGCACATGTATTTTGATCTATACATAGGTTTATTTTCCATAATATGTAGTTGAATGCAGATAATACAGATGAAAAAAAAAATTTCTTTTGGCTAACCACTGTTATAAACCTTGAGAATATATGCATCAGTTATTAATTTTACAAAATTTTTTATTTTTATGTGATGAAATATACATACACCAATAGTTTTTCTTCTTTTTCTTCTTTTTATTTTTATTCTTTTGCTTTTCAGAACAGATTTGGTGATTGACTAGTGCCAAGAAATTCAATCCTTGTTGGATTCAATTAAACCCACAAAAACAAACAATCCAATGATGGGGACACAATTTGGAGTGTGTGGGACTTGGTATATTTTTTTCAGCCTCCGACCAGAAAGTGACGAGAAAAAGTTCATTGTGCAAGCAAATGATTTTAACTTGTGTTTCTTGCAGCTATTATAAAGGTATATATTTAGTGTTTTTTACACTATTAAGGTGGTGCTCTCACATTTTAAGAAATGTTATTTTGATACTCTGAAGCTAACTTTTTGGACATAACATGTCTTTTATACCCCTTTTATTCATTTTTGTTTAACTCGTTCAAAATTATGAGAAAAAGACCGATTATCTTTTTGTCCAAATTTCAGTGAATGATATTTTCAATGCATCTTCCTAATTTCGAACCAATTAAATAAAAAGGAAAAAAAATATTAAGTAAGGGAATTTTATATACGAAAATCAACTTTAATGTACTCAAATGTTATATTTAAAACATAAAGGCACTGTATTAATAATATTATTGAAAAAAGAAAAGCACGAAATAGCTTTCTAACAATTGTGAAAAACATGATAAACTAATACAATATGTTTTTTTCTCGAGAAAATAAAGAAAAATAAAACAATATGGAAGGAAAATATTTGAGTGGGGCAAAGAGATTTGGAGTTGTGTCACTTTCCACTTCATAGAAACAAAGAGGTTTTGGTTAGGGCATCACATGGGGGTGTGCATAAACTAAGCCTTCATCCTGACATGTCCAAATCATGGTTTTCCCTAAACTATTCAAATATTCATACTAGACCAAAGCCTGTCTCTCTCATCCCTTCTAGGGGTGTAATTTGGCCGGGTAGGGTTGGGTTGAGCCAAAAAATTGAGCCGACTCGATTAGTGCAGGTTGAGAAAACTTTGAGCTGCAACACTCTCTTAAGTCTACAAATCCGCAACCTTTCGGGTGACCTCGGGTGGGCTTGGGTTACTCGGGTTGGTGAAAACCAATTTTAATCTATGATTTCATACCTCTTTTAATAGTCCAAAAGCATAAAATCCATAAACAGTCCATAAGCATTAACATAACATCAAACATACTTCTTAACAGTTAATAAAGTCTAGAAATAAAATTAACAATACGTCAAATAAACAGTCCATATAAAGATAGTCTAGCAAAATAGGAAATTTAGTCCACTCTAAACAGTTTAATCTAGAATAATAACACCCTCATTCCCAACTTGCCCCTCATGTGTTGCAACAAAATTTGACAAATCTTGAGAAGAAAACATAACAAAAAAAAATTATCAGAATCAAGTTTATGACAACAAAATAAACAACAAGGAGATGAAATAAAGTTAAAAAAAATAAGTAAAATGTAAAAATATTACCTGACTCAATATTTTCATATTCATTAAACTCTTCCATATCAATAAAGTTGATGTGCTCACGACTACGTAGCTAATTTTGTGTACAAATCAATGCCTCCACCATCTTGGGGCACAATGAACTCTTAAAGGGATCGAGAATGCGGCCTCCGGTACTAAAAGCAGATTCTGAGGCTACTGTTGAAATAAGAATGACAAGAATGTCTCTTGCAACTAGTGAGAGAACCTTGTAATTAGTTGCATTATTCTTCCGCCAATCTAAAACATCAAAATTTGACCGAGTTGGATCCTCCATAGGGTCTATCAAGTATCTGTCCACATCATTTTTATACTCATTCATATTCTTCTCCTTCATTTTCCTAACAAAGGAGCTCCACAAACACCTTTTTCCTTCTGCTTCCGTTTTTGCCTCCGTTGTACTTGTTGTTGCCGCCTCTCCACTACTTTCATTAGCCACAGATTCACCCAGCTTCTCCCTACTATAAACCTCATGCAGCCGGTACATAGTATCCTTCACATTCTTTGATAATGTTTCAGAAATGCAAGAATCATACACTATAGAAAAACAATATGTCAAATAATCCATTTTGTACCTAGGATCAAGTACAACAGACATAAAGAGAAGACAATTTATATTCTCAACATCCCCCAATACTCGTCATACTTCTTTTTCATACTCACAACCATGGATGAAAGCATTGAATCCTCTTGTTTGCTTAATTCAGATAGCTGGGTTTGCATCTCACAAAGCTCATGAAAGTACGAATTTGAAGTGACATTCAAAGTGGCACTAAACTTCAAAGTTATATCATAAAAAGTCTTCAGAAATTTCACAAATACCTTAGCATTTTCCCAATCATCATCAAGTGGCGGGCCAATCTTCCGTTTCCACCCCTCATCTTCCCGAAAATAAGACACGAACTTGTCATCTTCCTCTTCATATCTTTCAAAAGCTTTTTGAAACTTAATGGCTGCATCTAACATCATATAGGTGGAGTTCCATCTAGTAGGGACATTTAGGCATACGAGACCTTTGTATTCAATTTTCTCTCGCTCCACACATGACTTGAATTTCAGCAACATAGCCGGAGAAGACCTCACATACCTCACAGCGTTACGAATGGCAGCTATGGAATTATGTAGGTCTTTAAAACCTTTATTGACAATCAAGTTGACTATATGGGCACAACACCTAACATGCAGAAATTCCCCACCTAAAACAACCCATTTCTACCCCTTAATCTTCCTTCTCAAGTAGATAATCATGGAGTCATTTGATGAGGCATTATCAACAGTCATAGTGAAGACTCTCTCAATACCCCAAGCATGCAAACATGACTCAATGACTTTACCAACACTCTATCCCTTGTGGCTTGAAATTTGACAAAAGTTTATAATCCTTTTTTACAAAGTCTACTCATTATCAACGTAGTGTGCAGTTAGACACAAATAATTAATATTTTGCAAGGATGTCCAACAATCAGTTGTTAGGCAAATCCTTTGACTGCCCTTACTAAATTCAGGCCTCTGTTTCTTCCTCTCTTCCAAAAAAAGTTGGTAAATGTCCTTGGCAATCGTAACACGTGAGGGGATAGAGAATCTAGGCTACGTCACTTGACAAAAATTCTTAAATCCTTCACCTTCAACAAACCTAAATGAAAGCTCATCTACAATCACCATTTCTGCTAACGCTTTTCTACAATGCTCCTTGTTAAAGGCTATAGCAACAAGATTACTGCCAATTTTAGTGCTTGTTTGGAAACTTAGAATTTTTTACTTTTTGTCTTGGATCCTATATAGGTATTTCTTGCATTGCTTTTCTATGTCAACCTTCATACTACTGGTGCCATGTCTCCTACTATCATACGCATATGTTGCCCCATAATAGATACACTTACACCTAGGCTCATTTGGATCCTCACCCTCTATGATTTTGAAATGATCCCAAACAGGAGACTTTTTTTGTGACTTCTTCCTCTTTTTACTGTCGCCCTCCTCTTTAGGCACAGTGGTAGGGCTGGGTGTGGGAGTGGGCAAGATAATGGACTCTTTAGGCACAGAGACAAAGGTTGGATTTTTGGTCTGGCATTGGTCACTTTTTGTTTTAGCAGAGGACTTGCAAGTGCTTTCAGAAGTTTGTGTCGGGTGGATGATAAATTTTTCCATCTAGCACACAAATTAACCTTAAAACATATAACATATGATTGAGACTAAGCGTAGAGATTAACCTAAAATCAGTTCATCTCAGTTCTCATGAAAAACATAATATTTCTCAGAAAATAAAAAAAACTAACCTTTATGTTTCAGCCTTACCTTCAATGAATATTATAGTCTTCTCTTCACTCTTCTTTCTCGGCTAGCCTGGAAACAATAACGAGTACCAATATTATTGTAAATAAAAACCGAAACCGATTTATCTATAACCTGCAAATTTATCTTTTTGTATCATAATTTTCAAATAAATAATACAAAAATTAGAGAAGCCCAGAATTTTCAAATGGATCAAGGAGAAAAAAGTAGAATAAAAACTGCGAATGCAAGCGTTCCTTTTAATCACAAAATATTCCCAGCACCAACAAGGTAAACTAAAAAAATCAGATATGATGATAATAGCAAGAAGAATATCATTCATAAAAATGTAAAGTTTCAGCATATCTTTCAGATAACAAGTAACTAAAGGGGTAAACTAATAAAATACAACAGCGTGAAGCTTAAGGCCCTAACAATCTTCACTTCACTAGTAAAAGGAGAATGTAAATCTATTAAACAAATAAATATCATGTACCTGCTGA